>NW_007258213.1:561087-574457 GCF_000164805.1 Carlito syrichta | reverse complement strand
CTCTAGTTCCATCCAGGTTGCAGCGAAATTCATGATTTTGTTCTTTTTTATGGCTGCGTAGTATTCCATCGTGTATATGTACCACATTTTTTTAATCCAGTCCTCTTTTGATGGGCAGCATGGTTGTTTCCAGGTTCTTGCTGCTATTTGCCTTTTGATTATTGAGTGGTAAGAGTTTTCTTTTTTAAAGTATGTTCTAGATACAAGTTCCTTATGAGATCTATGATTTGTAAATCTTTTCTCCCATTCTTTGAGTTGTCTGTCACTTAAATTTTTGATGAAATCCAGTTTATCCATTGTTTTCATTTATCACTTGTACTTTTTGGTAACAGATTTAAGAAATCACTACCTAATTCAGGGCATGCAGATTTACTTCTGTGTTTTCTTCTATGAGTGTTATAGTTTTAGCTCTTACATGTAAATCTTTGGTTCATTTTGAGTTAATTTTTTTTTGAGTTGGAATCTCACTCTGTCGCCCAGACTGGAGTGCAGTGCCACGCTCCCAGCCACCGCAGCCTTGACTTGCTGGGCTCCGGCAATCCTTCCGCCTCAGCCTTCCAAGTAGCTGGAACTACAGGTGCACGCTACCACGCCCGGCTAATTTTTTGATTTATTGTAGAGATGAGGTCTTGCCAAGTTGCCCAGGCGGATCTCGAACCCGCGGGCTCAGGCAGTCCGCTCACCTCAGCCTCCCAAAGTGCGGAATTACAGGCTGAGCCACCGGACCTGGCTTGAGTTAATTTTTAGTATAATGTGAAGAAAGGGGTCTGTTTTTGCTCTTCTACACGTGACTATCCAGTGGCCCTATCCTTTTTATCACCATTAGTTGAAAAAAATCTATTCTTCCCTCCATTGGGTTACTTTAGCAATGAGTTGTAGAACATTTTTGTGTTTGTTTTTTTGTATTTTATGAGGTGTCTGCATTTCCTTTGCCCAATTTTTTAGTGGGACAGTATCATTTTGTTTCCTGAGAGCTCTTTTTATATAAGAATACCAATCATTTCCCCCTTGGTTTCACACTTTTAAAACTTTATTCCTATGTTTTTATGTTAAGAAGACTTTCTCATTCTCTTATTCTAAAAGAATGTTTAAAATTTTTCTCCATATTAATCTGTCTTTATTCATTTTAATCCATCTGAAGTTTAAGAGGAGAAAGTGATCAAAGATTATCCCCACCACTCTCCAATTAGAGATACCAACTTTATAATACAGTAGTCCCCCTTTATCTACAGTTTCACTTTCTGGGATTTCAGTTACCAGCAGTCAACTGGTCCAAAAATAGGTGAGTGTAGTGCAATAAGATATTTTGAGAGAGAGACCATATTCACATAACTTTTATTATGGTATATTGATACTATTTTTATTTATTGTTAATCTCATACTGTGCCTAATTTATAAGTTAAATTTTATTATAGTTGTGTACATGTAGGAAACAATATCCTATATAGGGTTTTATATACTATCTGGTATTGGGCATCTACTGGGTGTCTTAGAATGTATCCCCCAAGGATAAGGAGGAGCTACTATACCCTGATTTCATATGCACATGTGTCTGTTTCTGGACTTGAAAAAAGTAGCTTTTTAGCATATTTTGGTATCTAGCAACATCGATTCCCCCTTTATTTTTATTGTTACGAAAACAAAATTGCACAACATGTATGGATTACTTTTGCAGGATTATATAGCATTGTGATTTTGTTCTGTGCTTTAAAGGGAGATTCCTAAGTACTTACCTTCCATTCTCAGTGCCCACCTGACTTTGGGGACTGGTCAGGGAAGTTGGGAGAATCTGACGGATGGGGATGCTTCTGATAGAGTTCAGGGCCACCTACAGTTCTTATCTAACCCTTACAGCTCATTGAACACTGGCGTGGGAGAGAAGGAAATTAAATGTGCCCCTAAATTAAATGAGCAAACTGGACCAACCCTGGACAAACATACAGAATTCCATGGGGAGCATCAAACACTGGGATATGAGACATGTCTTCTGTTCTGTTTTGCTGTTGACTCAGTTTCATCCTCCAACTGGCTTTTGAGATCCATATATACAATATGTAAAGCTTATTAAACTGTACTTTTATCTTCCATCCACAGTAGACAAAATAACAAAGTTTAAATTTGCCTTATAGTTTCCAACCACACTGTTTTGAGATATATAGTGTATGTCAGGTACAGTGCACATGACAGATGTAGTGCAAAATATGCTATTAAAAGTATATTCCAGCTGGGCACAATGGCACACACTTGTTGTTCCACCTGCTTGGGAGGCTGAGGTGGGAGGATCGCTTGAGCCCAGGAGTTTGAGGCCAGGCTGGGCAACATAGCATGACTCATTCTCTTAAAAAGTTTTTTTAAAAATCCCTAATGAAAATCAATATATATTAACTTTCAGTAAATGAAGATCAATCTGCTTGTAATTTAGTTGTAGAGTTAAAATTTTTGCTTTTTTTTCCTTTTCATATACAGCATGTCTGTACTTTAAGAAATAGTGAAGCCGGGCTCGGTGGCTCAGCCTGTAATCCCGCGCCTTTGGGAGGCTGAGGTGAGTGGATTGCCTGAGCCCGCAGGTTCGAGACCCGCCTGGGCAGCAAGACCTCATCTCTATGATAAATCAAAAAAAAAAATCAGCTGGGCGTGGTAGCGCATGCCTGTAATTCTGGCTAGTCGGAAGACTGAGGTGGAAGGATTGCCGGAGCCCAGTAGGTTGAGGCTGCGGTGGCTGGGAGCGGCCACTGCACTCTAGTCTGGGCGACAGAGTGAGACTCCAACTCAAAAAAAAAAAAAAAAGAAATAGTGAGACGATAACTGCTTGGTCTCATCAACAAGTTAGTGTCATGAGTGAAAAAGAGGAAGAGGCAGTACCTTAAAAACAACAACCAAATGTAGGGTATGGGCCTTTATTGGGTCCTGATTTGTGTGAACCAGCTATGATAGACATGTATTTTGGACAACTAGATAAATTGGAATGTGACTAGGTATTAGCTGATACCAAAGAAGGAACGTTCTGTTTATTAGGTGTAATTATGGTATCCTTTCCTTTATACTTTCTTTTCTTTTTTTTATTTTTGAGTTGGAGTCTCACTCGGTCACCCAGACTGGAGTGCAGTGGCCGCTCCTGGCCACCGCAGCCTCGCCTGCTGGGCTCCAGCGATCCTTCCGCCTCAGCCTTCCGAGTAGCCGGAATTACAGCACTACCACACCCGGCTGATTTTTTGATTTATTGTAGAGATGAGGTCTCGCTGCCCAGGCGGGTCTCGAACCCGCGGGCTCAGGCAATCCACTTACCTCAGCCTCCCAAAGGCGCAGGATTACAGGCTGAGCCACCGAGCCCGGCCTTTATTTTCATAAATGCCAAAGAAAGAGACCTAAACAAGGGTTGTTTTTCACATTCTTCCAGTCTTTATTCCTGTTGATTTCTGGTTGGACCTTCTAATCCACGGGAATGAGCTAATTGAGGAGCAGACTTTACACCGATACTGCATGTTGTCAGGGGCAGATCAAGGATGGTTTATTTATTGGAGCTTTATTTACAATTGCAAAAATAAAATAGGGGAATGAGGTTTCCAGTTTTGCCTCATAATGGGAAACTAGTTAAATGAACATAAAGCAATCTAGTAAGATGCTATACTTTCATCATAAATGATCCCATCCTACTGGGTGAGACAACTTAATACTTCGGAACAGGACCTTGGAGAAAATACCAGGTAAAAGATAGATATGTAGATACACAGAAACGCACATGTACACACACACTGCGAGACTATGTGATTATCATTCATACATATGAATTTTTATAGCAGAAAGACTGAAAGAAACAAAAACCTGTCAGCACTTTATTAGTGAACTTCTAGATATTGGGTTTTTGATTGATAACTATTTTCTTAGTAGTTTCATTGCTTTCCAAATTTCCTGTAATAGGCCTGTACTTATAATGAGGAAAACAAACATAAAGAACAGGTTATTTCCTCTTATGAGTTAAGTTCTTCTGCATTCAGGGTGTTCTCTCAGCCAGGACTTTGGTTTTGCTTTGGGCCATTCTTGGGCTTCCAGGAGTTGTGCACCCGCCTTTCCTACACACTTATTTTCTGAGTTCTCATATAGATAAAACCATAACAGAAAACTCGGTGACTTATATTTTTAAAAATCAGATACTCTAGTTCATTAAAAAAAAAAAAAAAAAAAAAACCCAGAGTGGTGATGTACTTTAGGGGAGGAAATGAGTGTTGTGGAATTGACTGGAAATATCAGGATATTTGAGTATTAAAGAAGATTGGAAATTTCTGAATTGTGGATGACATTATTGGATTTTAGGAACATTACATTTCTCTTCTTGCCTTGTCTTTTTAGTAAGTTTACCTGAAGGATGTTGGTAGCTTGTAAAGAATTCTTACGGGTTCTTGTTTCCATTTTCTTTGCAGTTAAGTGGCATGCTTGTTCTGGCTTATTATTTCAGACGATGAAAGCAAACTACTTGTGTATTTTTAGCAGATCACCAAATACTTTCTGAAAAAATTATTGTCGAGTGTCTGAGTGGAATTTTTTTTTTGAGTTGGAGTCTCAGTCCGTTGCGCAGGCTGGAG
Organism: Carlito syrichta; assembly: GCF_000164805.1. NCBI lineage: Eukaryota > Metazoa > Chordata > Mammalia > Primates > Tarsiidae > Carlito > Carlito syrichta. The sequence continues at coordinate 569,877 of NW_007258213.1, read as the reverse complement.
TGCAGTGGCACACTCATGGCCACCCTAGCGTCAACCTGCTGGGCTCTGGTGATCCTTTCCACCTTAGCCTTCCAAGTAGCCGGAACTACAGGTGCATGCTACCACGCCCAGCTAATTTTTTATTTATTGTAGAGACAAGGTCTCACCAGGTTGCCTGGGCTGGTCTTGAACCTGTGGGCTCAGGCTGTCCACTCACCTTGGTCTTCCTAGGTGGTGGGATTACAGGCTGAGCCACCTAACCCAGCCTGAGTGGTAATTTTAATGAAAGACACAGCATTTTATAAGACAAGAAAAGCATTCACAATTGTACTGGATGGTTATATTAAGGGAAAACGCCATTATTCTTTTAGGAGAGGTAATGTTTGCTGTGAAATCAAGCTGCAGGTATTGTTCTTCTGGTCATGTGATAATGAAATCCAAAAGGTGTTCTAGTGTTTTTTTTTGTTTGTTTGTTTTTCTGTATCAGGTATTTGCAGTGTGTTGCAACTGGTCAGGACTTGGTAATCTTTTAAATTAAATTGAACCCTGTGAAATTGCTAGCGTTTGACCATTTGGAACCTATAAAAACAACAATTTCACATGGTTGAGCCTAATGTAATACACAACTTTTCCTGTGGTCATATATATTTTACAGTGAGTGGAGTTTTGGTTCCTACAGTGAAGAGTATGTCATTGTCTTGCTTGGATGATAATTGTATACAAGTGAACTTGAATCAACCTTACTGCTGATGAGTTGAGTTGATTTCTGTGCTCCTGGATCTTCTTAAAGTCACTGATGGATTAAAGAGAATACATCAGCCTTCTCTCTGTGGTCGATATCATCGTCAGTTTTCACATTTGTTTGAGAAGTAATTAATGATCATGAATTAGAACTCTGAAACCTTATTAAAAGATTTGTATTATTTTGCTTTATTTTAGTCTCAGATGCAAACATCAGTGGGAATCGTACCCACACAAGCAATTGCAACGGGCCCCACTGCAGATCCTGAAAAACGCAAACTGATACAGCAGCAGCTGGTTCTACTGCTTCATGCTCATAAATGTCAGAGACGAGAACAAGCAAATGGAGAGGTTCGGGCCTGCTCGCTCCCACATTGTCGAACCATGAAAAATGTTTTGAATCACATGACGCATTGTCAGGCTGGAAAAGCCTGTCAAGGTAAGTGCCGTTTTGTGAACTCCTAGTGGCAGAGGTCAGGATGAACTTGTCTTTATTGTTTTTACAGTAGCTCTCTTGTTCATAAGGCTCCCACAGCCTGAGTGCCACCTGCGTATGGTGTGGCAAGACATGTTGCTCTTACATTCCCCACACACTGACCGTCAGATGCCCTGGAAGTCTTACCTGCTGAGGAGAAAGGCAATTTGGTTTTCTGATAATCTGTGAACTTCTACTACCTGAGACTGTGTCCTGTATTTGTTCTTTTCCTCTTTTCTCTATCATGGAAGACATTTGTCGCTTCTTGAGCACTGTCTTTGTTGTGAATGTCAAGATCATGGTTTTCTTTTGGGCAACAAACAGCACACGCATGTGCGGACACAAGCCCTTCCTGCACCCAGTGTCTGTCTTGGTGGTTGTTTCGTAGACCAGCAGTGGCCCACTGCCTTGCTTCTCTGCCTTGCTTCTCTGCCCTGCGTCTTGATGATAGTCCAGATGGCAACAAAGTTGTCCTGGGTGACTGGCAGTGACATGGGGAACTGTGCACCTTATCATCCCGGGGGAGGTGGTGAACTAGGCACGTCATGTGCTCTCTGTCTCCTTTTTTATGGCAGACACCTCAGTTCTACTGAAAAGCATGTTTCCTGTTAACAGCTGTGCTTTCCTTTAATCTTTATCCTCTTTTCTTCTCTTCATACTTAACGCTTATAAACCTTGGGGGAAATCTCTTCCTGGTCTCCCTCTCTCCTTTTGTGGCATTTGTGAGTCCCCAGAGTAACCCTGATCGTAATGGAGAAGCAGACATGGGTATGGTTAGACTTTTAGAAGATGAAGATGGAATAATCAGGGTCAGTTACCCTCTCAAGTACTTTACCAAGTGCCCAGGGTTCCTTTTGAATCTCTATACTTTACGTTTGCTTCTCTATCTGTATTTCTTCACTTTAGTTTTTAGATAGTTTCATCTTTAAATATAACTAACATTTTTATTTTAACTAGTGACATCACAGAACTATTATTCTACCTTTCATTATAGTTGTTCAGTATTTCAGATTGAATAGTTTTTGTTTTGTTTTGTGGGCTAAACCTTAATCACCCATCATTCATAACATTGCTTCTATGGGAAGTTTTGTTTGGAGTTCTCAATAATCAACTTACAAACTTTTTGGAAAACAGCCTGTTTGTAAGTTGAGAACTGCCTATACTGTGTTATGGTTACACTTGTTACCATTTTCTTATGGAATCTGGCATTATAATTTAGGTGTAATTGAAAGTGTGACGATTTGGATAGAAAAATAACATCTCGTTGTTTTTCTGGTCATAGTTGCCCATTGTGCATCTTCACGACAAATCATCTCTCATTGGAAGAACTGCACACGACATGACTGTCCTGTTTGCCTCCCTTTGAAAAATGCCAGTGACAAGCGAAACCAACAAAGTAAGTGAGCACGGGGGCAGAGAAGCTTGGAGATGAGAATAGAAGCCGTTTCTAAAGAAAATTTGGAGAGTAGGTAGGGAGTGGGCAAGGGTTACTAGTCACAAAGTGTAGGGTGAAGTAGGGTGGACAGTGACCCAAGCCTAGAAGGCACATGGGCTCTCAGTGTACATGAATGGCTGTGGTAGTGTTGACACTTCATTCACTGCCTCTCCCGCCCTGCCCTCTGATACATGCATTTGAAGTAGTAAAAAGCAGCAGAGTCACTTTGACCAAAGAACCAACGTGAAGACTTGTGTTTCCTGATGGTTGCTCAGTATATGAGGATTTGAATAAAGTCACTGTAATGGCAGTGACGTCGGGAGGGAGGGGAATAGAAGGAACACTTCTTTTGGAATTGGAAACCCTTTATCCTAAAGTAAGTTTTTAAGGCTTTCTCAGTCAGGCTAAGTCAGTATAATATCCCACATGAACGTGAAGTTTTTTTCCTGTTACTTGGAAATACAGTTCCCAGACCTATTTGTTTAACTAACAATTTATTCAACTTCAGACTGAGAGTTTCTGCCCCAGGACTGGCACATTCTGATCATTCCCGTTGTTTTGTTGTCTCCAGTTGTCTGTCACCCTTGGCACAGCTAGTTTACACAGCCATCCCTGCTTGTCGGAAGGCCTGTGGGAAGCTCTGGGGCTTCTGCCATTTGTAGGCGGCAGAGCAGGGAGAAGAATGGACTTCTCTTTCCATTTTTAAGTCTTTTTCCTGTCATTTTAGAAGTAAAACTGTGGTCTTGGTTGTGTCCCTCAGTTTCAGACAGCTAGGAAGTGCCCTTCAGTCTCCTGTCCCCTCTGGCTGGAGCTGCTCCCTTGGTGACTTTTACAGCACAGTCTTCCTCATCTTCCTCCATCTCATCTGTGCCATCTTGCCAACCTCCCTTGTTGTTTTAAGTATTCATTCCTCTCATTCTTGATCATCTTTCTTAAGACCTTGCTGCTGCCTGGAGAATATGTGCTGCTTTTCTTTCTGGTTGTTTCTGAGTGGCACAGGGAAAGATGGAAAAAGCACTTTGTTACTAAGAGTACCATGGAATGGAGCACTGGGGATAGCCCCCGTGGTTTTCCTCTCCCTGAGTCCAGGTTGTCTCCCTCCTGTGTGGGCCCAAAGAGCTGACACCACACAGCGTGCTTCATTTAAATTATCCACATAGGAAAGAAATGATGATGTGATGGTGCCTGTATTCCCCCTTCCTACAAAGGAGCCACAATAAATTTTCTCTAAATCAATTAAATTATTCTTTGAATGACCAAAATTTGAATTAAGACACAATTTCTATGGACATTACTTATATAAATTGAAATTTTAGAATCTTGGGTCTCCTAGAACCAGATATTTGGGACAGTAGTTCTTCTAGTGGAATACAGTCTGTTTTTGCTCTAAGTTACTCTAATACATTTTTCTTTAGTATATGGTAATGATTAAGTTTCTTATGTTTTAGGACATATTTCAGGAATAGGCTCTTTAAATGCCAAAATATTCATTGTCAAGTTTTAGTTGTACAGTATTCCATGTATAATGATTTAGGATTTGATTCTTGACTTTAATTTTATTTATTTATTTTTTTTAAGTTGGAGTCTCACTCTGTCACCCGGATTGGAGTGCAGTGGCATGCTCTGGCCACTGTAGCCTTGACTTGCTGGGCTCCGGCGATCCTTCCGTCTCAGCCTTCCAAGTAGCTGGAACTCCAGGCGTGCACTACCATGCCCGGCTAATTTTTGATTTATTATCGAGGCGAGGTCTCGCCAAGTTGCTCGGGTGGGTCTTAAACCCACTGGCTCAGGCAATCCACTCGCCTCGGCCTCCCAAAGTCCTGGTATCAGGCTGAGCCATCAAGCCTGGCCCTTTCTTGACTTTAATTTGGAGGTGTGACTTTTCCGGGATATTTTTGTTTTTAGTGTGTATATTGCCATAACAGTTGTAAACTTTTGTGATTTCTCTTTTTAAGAATCACTCGTGGTTTTTGTTAAAAAAAAAAAGAAAAAGAAATGTATGTGGTTTTTTTTTTTTTTAAAAAAAGCATCCTTGTAACTGCCTGAGTGTTGTGAAAATTGATTCTGTATGTGCTCTCTTAAGTGGTAAACCACAGTTTTTCTACTAGTCATAATGCAAGTTATTAGCAGGGTGATTTTATAAAGTCACAGGGAAGATTTCGGTTAACTTTGTGCAGAGTTTTAGTAGTTTTTCATGAAGAAATAAAATTACTAATTTAAAATTTTTTTTAATGCTTTTTAAGTTTTAACTTTGAGTATATTCTTTTGGCACTAGCACTAGTTTTGTGAATACAGCATTGTTTGATATGAGTAAGAAGGTTTTGGCAATATCTTTCTTTTTTTTTTTTGAGTTGGAGTCTCACACTGTCGCCCAGGCTGTGGCCACCCCAGAGTCGACCTGCTGGGCTCCGACGATCCTTCCGCCTCAGTCTTCTAAGCATTTCAAATAGCTGGAACTACAGGCGCCTGCTACCTTGCCCAGCTATTTTTTTTTATTTATTGTAGAGATGCGGGCTCAGGCAGTCCACTCCTTGGCCTCCCAAAGTGCTGGGATTACAGGCTGAGCCACCGAGCCTGGCATGGCAAGGCAGTATCCTTTCAGTAAATGTTGTTTCTTCTCTCCCAAAGCAAATTGTGCTTGTGGTGTGTGAAACCTGGGTTAGGAATCCAGAGAGGAGAATGTGAATCTGACCCTAAAATGGCTTACGGTTGGGTTCTAGAGACAGAATATATACATTAAGAATAATGTAATGATAAATGTGGGGCTTGACGAAGCCCAGTTTAAGCAAAATAATAACAGAATAACATTTTAGACAGTAGTTTCAGCGTCAGCACAGTACATACGTAGTCTGCAGGGGATAGACCTGAGTTGACCTATGCAAGAGGTGATTCAGAGCAGTGGACCGTGATGAGCTGGTAAGAACCGTGGGGACTCGGTTGAGACTTACCTGTGCTTGCTGTGTGGAGATGGCCCCCAATTTCCCGGGGCTCTGCTTTCTGGGCAGTGTTTCCACAGACACTGCACACTTCCTTGGTCAGCACATATTCTTCTCTCTAACTTCTGTAATTGATGTGTCTTTCTGAGGAAATTTCTAGAATCATCTGTGAAGCTAATCTGATGCTCTTTGAAAGGAAACTTAGATCTTTGGCCCATGTTGGGATTTTGTTTGATTTTTCTTTGAATTGTTTTCTAGAGATTCTGTATTCACTGATCTCGAGCTATTCATCCCTTACAGAAATATTCAGCTTTTGTTGAATAATTAGTACTTTTCAAGGTATATATATGTCAGTCTTGGCATCTGTCCTCTTGTGAATTACAGTGCATAGAGTGCACTGTGTGGGCACATGACTGAATTCCCCCATTAGACCTCATGCTGCCTCATTGGTGATTTTCTTGCTTCTCAGACAGGCCACACAGGTTCTCCCAGGTTGCTTGTTAGAAATGAAGAAATTTGGGCCCCATCCTAGACCTCCCTATTAGAATCTGCAATTCTAACAAATTCCCAGATGATTGGTATACATTAAAATCTGAGATGCTTCTCTCTGGGATACCTTGAAAAGCCAAATGTCTGGGCCAGAGCTGCTGAGAGGCTTTGAATCATTCTCTGAGGAAGACCATGAGTTTCCTAACCCAAAATCTCACAAGGACTATCCAAATACAGGGTCGGCCCCAGAGCCTAACTGAATGCACTCACTGCCATAGCTGCCTCAGACCTGGACTCAGCTACGCACCAGCCTCATTGACAGTGTGACTGGTCGGCAGTCCCTAGCCTGCTGCTGGAGTACCTCTATTGGCTTGGCATGTACTGCAACCTGGCAATTTGTTTTATTTTTAGGCACCTCTGATTGTTTAAAACACCTTGATGATATTGAGTCAAATCTTCCTCCTTAAAACTTCTACTCATTAGCCGGGCTTGGTGGCTTAGCCTCTAATCCCGCGCTTTGGGAGGCTAAGGTGAGAGGATTGCCTGAGCCCACGGGTTTGAGACCCGCCTGGGCAACTTGGCGAGACCTCATCTCGACAATAAACTTAAAAAAAAATTAGCTGGGCATGGTAGCGCGCCCCTGTGGTTCCAGCTACTTGGAAGGCTGAGGTGGAAGGACCGAGGCCCAGCAGGTTGAGGCTACGGTGGCCGGAAGCGTGCCACTGCACTCCAGTCTGGGCGACAGAGTGAGACTCCAACTCAAAAAAAAAAAAAAAAACTTCTACTCATTGAGTAGCCTATTTAGATACCCACTAAATGTTTCTTGAATAGGCCCTTTGTTCCACTTGAGAGCTCTTCAGAGACTTTCAGACACCTCTTTTGACAGACTGGTAGGGAAGGGGAACAAGGGGGGTGGTAATGGAACCCAAATGGCTATAAAGAGAATGGTGGGCTTGTTTGTCACACAGTCATTGGTGATAAATTTCATCAGAATAGCTTTTTTCCTTGTTCTTCTGGATAACACAGTAATCCCTTCCTGAGTCACTTGACTTCTGAAGAAGGCCTCCTGTTTGAGGGCTTGTGGTATTGTCTGTGATGGGAAGACTGGGTCTCAGGCTTGCGCAGTGCCTAGGTACTCAATGTTTCTCTTCTGTATTGTGCCCTGTAGTGTGCATAGGAAAATGTTAGACGAGAATTAAGTCTTGGCCCACACAGTACCTGCGGGGCATTGTGATGGTGCCCGCAACTTTGTAGAGATGTCTGCAGATCTGAATAAATTGTAGCGCTGACTATATCTAGCTGTGACTAGATACAGTCATCCCTCTGGAAATTGGTTCTAGGACCCTCCAAGCATACCAAGTCCCACAGTCAGCCCTGTGGAACCTTTGACTATAGAAAGCCCTCCCTGTACACAGGTTTTGCATCCACAAATACTGTGTTTCTGATTCTCATTTGGTTTTAAAAAATCTGAGTTGAGCCCCTGGGTTCAAGACCAGCCCAGGCAACTTGGCGAGACCTTGCCTCTACGATAAATCACAAAGTAGCCGGGCACGGTAGTGTTCGCTGGAGCCCAGCAGGTCGGTACTGGGGTGGTTGTGAGTGTGCCACTGCATTCCAGTCTGGATGACAGAGTGAGACACCAACTCAAAAAATAATAATAATCTGAGTATAAGTGAACCTGCACGGTTCAAATCCGTGGTGTTCAAGGTTTGAACTTTGTCTGCTTCCTGATGTGTCTCCCACCACCCTGACAAAGCTTTGACGTTTAATTAGTGTCAGTTTTCAGTGAATTTCAGTGAATTTCCAAATTGAGTCCAGTTTTATTGGGAATGATTGGAGATTGAAGTTTTTTGGTTAATTGAGTGCTTCGAATTAGCAGCATACACTTTGTACTCACCGGGAAAGGACCACCTGTCCTTACATGAAGAATGGTAGATGATTCCTGGAAAGAGCCTACTATAAAACTGGACCTTTTGTTTCATAGGTCATGGGCTCCTATGTTAGCTACATTTGCTGGCTGTAGCTCTCCGTGCATTTTTGTTCAGTCCCAAGGCACTCAGTAGGCTGTGCTGGAGACTTGTGTAGTGCTGGACACTACTAGATTGCTGCTGGTGAGATAACACTGTCATGTTAATCCTGCCTTCCGGATGTGCACAGGGTCAGCTTCAGTGACCCAGGCTATAGTTTGGGTGCATTTGGTGATTATTAGATTAATCTCTTGTCCCTCCCAATAGATCCTAGGTTCAGAGAGTACACTGACTGGTTCTGTAGTGTGAGCCAGTGAGTGAACACATGAAGTGTAAATGTCTAAAGACATGCATGGGCGCAGTGGGCATGTGGGAATGCTTGGGAAAACTGTCACAGAGTGCTGGTAGTGTCTTGAAGTTGCAAAACAGAGTTGACTTCTTGTACATGACTCCCCTTCCAGTCAGCCATCACCCCTACTGCAAATGCCTGAGTTCTCTTACCCTTAAGTATTTGTGTCATTTCATCTAATAGCAACTTTGGGCTTCAAATTGGGCCATGCTTAAATGTCAGAGACCTTTTTAATTTATGTTCCTTGCTTCTGGATTGTTAAAAATGCCAAGTTCCAAGTGCTTCATTATCTTATGATAGGCATATTTTCTTTTAAAATAAAAATCTAATAATGGCCGGGCTCGGTGGCTCAGCCTGTAATCCCGCGACTTTGGGAGGCTGAGGTGAGTGGATTGCCTGAGCCCGCGGGGTTGAGACCC
>NW_007258213.1:556711-561067 GCF_000164805.1 Carlito syrichta | reverse complement strand
GCGGCCACTGCACTCCAGTCTGGACAACAGAGTGAGACTCCAACTCAAAAAAAAAAAAATCTAATAATGTTTACATTTAGGAAACTAAATGCTTTTATCTATTTATTTATTCTTCTAGTCCAAGCTGGAGTGCAGTGGCACGCTGATGGCCACCACAGCCTCATCCTGCTGGGCTCAGGTGATCTTTCTGCCTTAGCCTTCCTAGTAGCTGGAACTATAGGCACGAGCCACCATGCTTGGCTAAATAAATGCTTTTAACACAAACAAAATACAGTGGTCACATCAGCAGCTTCCATTTGGCCTTTGAGAGTGTAAGCCACTGGCTGCTCTGTAAGTGACCATGGGCTTAGAAATGGCTTCATTGTAAGGAGGGGTGTTTTAGCTAAATGGATGGCATTTGGGGAGGTATGATGACGGCAAGTGTGGTAGGAAGAAGTCCATAAAGTATGGCCATTACATCTTCATCCAAAAATGGAAGGCCACAGAGATACTTTGTTTCTTTAAGTTCCTCTCTACAGCTCATCACTGGGGGCAGGCTAGAAAAAACTGGAATTATTTTTTTGGAGGGTGCGTTTCTGCTGGTAAGTGTTCTAGGAGCCCATTGGCATCTGCATAGTGTTGTGAGGGGCTGCATTTGGTGTCAGTGATTTTTTTTTTTTTTTTTTTTTTTTTTAGATTCTTTCAGTATGTTTGCCCATTTCCTGATGGGTGATTTATGAGTGCACCTGCCAACACTGTGCTGAGCGTTCAGCAGTTTTTGACCCAAAATGGCATGGCCCCTATGCCCTATTGTCCCTATTCACCTGCTTTTACCTCGAGCAACTTTTTTTTGTTTCCTCAATGAAACAAGTCCTTCAAGGGAAGTGTTTTACCAATATGGACGGTGTGAAACAAAAAAAGGCAGAAGCACTAAAAGACATCAAAATTGACAAGTTCAAAAACTGTTTCGAGCAGTGGAAAAAGCTTCTCAGTAGGTATATTGCAGCAAATGAAGAGTACTTTGAAGGTGACTGAGGTTTAAACATATAAGAATAAACACACAATTTTTCATGGATAAATTCCAGGGTTTTTTTGGATCCCCCTCATATGTGTCAAATGTAGCCTAAGTCTGAGTTCCTTGCCACAGGGCGACAGAAAAATATATTCTCTTACCAATTATTACTTTCCTTTTCACAGTAGCATAGGATGTCAGTTTCAGAAGTATGATGGAGACATGCTTAAAGTTTTGGGGTGTATTAACTATTAGACAAAATACTTTTAAAAGTATCATACATGACTTATTTCAGCTATATACTTGTCATAAAGTGTACCTTGGGAATTGCTTTTTATTTATAATAATGTGGTGCCTGGTGTGTGTAACTGCATCTAATGAGCATTGAGTTTGAGATCTGAATATCCTTATTAGAAAAGTCAATAGTGTGGAATGTGTAATTACCAAGAATTTTTTTTTTACACATTTTGGTTTAATTAAGTGACTCTGATAAGGATTTGAGTTGTTTATTATATTTGCACTGATGGTGGAATGTGAGACTATTAGTGTTACATATAGGGGTCTGAACTTGAAAGGCTTTGTGACAGAGTTTTATATAGCAAAAATTATGTTGTATCAACTTTATAAGCTGCTGTTTTTAATTTGACTCTAAAATTTGTAGAAGTTAGAAATAAAGGAACCCTTAAGATTAAGAATAAATGCTGTGATGCAAAACTCTGCCACAAGGTAAATACTCACCAAACAAGTACATTTGGGTGGATGTACAGACAGATGGGCGGGCAGGTAGATAAATGAATTTAACTTGAAACGACCAAGGTGACACAAGTTTGGGGTTGTCTCTCAGTTACCTTGGAAGCCCTTTGGAAAGGAGTTCTTGGTGTTAACACCAGTTTTTTCTTTAGTCCGGTGGGGTTAGCCAGCTGGTTGAACAGCTGCCCTACAAGCCCCCAGTAGTCCTGGGCAATGGACACTGATGATGGCTGCATGAGACAGAGCCAGCTTCTGAGGGGGTAATACTGAGGTGACTCCTGGATAAATGAAAATCCATGCAGAATCACCAGACTCATTCCATTCCTTCATTTCAACCAGATCAGTCAGTCAAGTACAATATTTCTTAAATAACTTCCTATAGTCAGAGAGCTCAGCATGGTGCTCTCCTGTATAGGAATCTTGTCGGAAAGGTTTGTTAATGCTGTTACTGTAAGTTTCAAGGAATTAACAATTTTGTTATTTGTAAGATTACATCACAGATTTATTAATAAAAACTGACCAGGTATAACTGCTGCTCCTTCTGTTAATCTCTCTGTACCCGTACAGGTGAACAGTAGCGAAGGACAGGGTGGGGGGATGCAGGAGGAAGGGAGCTCCTTCGTTCATCTCAGAGATGGCTGCCAGCTCCCGAAAAATCAGACACTTTTCCTTGTCACACATTTGTCACTCTCTTGAACTGACGTTTTAGGAGTCTCTAGACTTCAATACACACTGATTTTTATTAAGTGATCTCTGACATTGTATGGTCTGTTGCATTCTAAGATAGAAACTTGAATTTTCTTTAGTTTCTCGTTCCACAACTGCCAGGTAGCAGAAATGACTAGAAAGACGTCTTTCTTTCAGTACAGCTTCTTTCTCAGTTACCTTGTTCTAATACCTTATGATATACATAGTCTTGATAATTTTTAAATTTATTTATTTATTTATTTTGCTTCTCAGTAGTTTTTAAGTCATTTATGGGCTTCTCCCTTTTACTTACCTTTTTCGTCTGTTTGTTTGTTGTTGTAGCCATCCTGGGGTCTCCAGCTAGTGGAATTCAAAACACAATTGGTTCTGTTGGCACAGGGCAGCAGAATGCCACTTCCTTAAGTAATCCAAACCCCATAGACCCCAGCTCCATGCAGCGAGCTTATGCTGCTCTCGGACTCCCCTACATGAACCAGCCCCAGACGCAGCTGCAGCCTCAGGTTCCCGGCCAACAACCAGCACAGCCTCAAGCCCACCAGCAGATGAGGACTCTCAACCCCCTGGGTACGTGAAGGAACTCTCAAGAACTTCCTTTGTCGAAACGCAGCAAATGGAATGATGACTCTTAACTGGACCCACGGCAGTTTTCTTTTTTCTTATTTCACTTCAGTGGTTGAAATAAAAACTTTCCAGGAAAAAACTAAGTGTATGATGCAAGGAAGATATTATGAAAAGAATAGCATTTGCAAATGAAGCAGCATTTTTGTTGCTTTCTGTACTGCTTCTGTCTGGATAGCTTTCATAAAGGACGTGTCATATTGCTCAGCATGCAGAGCCTCACAAGTCGGAATTGTGGTTGTTCCACTTGTGTTGACTCTCGTCATTTATTTGATGGAGAACTCGTAGGTGGTCTTCTAGCTTTTCGCACATCTTGGTTAGGATCTACCCCACAATTGATGTGACTGTCCTGGCCTTGGTTAGGTTAGCAACAGGAGTCTTGGAAGCTCTACTGTCTCAGGCCTCTAGATGTGGTAGTATTTCCCTCTGTCACCCTAACCCATTATTTGCCAGCCATTGGCCATTTGCTCACATGTCCCACAATTTTTGCCATTTCTGCATGTTGTTTTCTTAATATTTTTCTTTAAATTGTCCTAGTCCCTTTAAATTTAGGCTTAACCTAAGCAGCGGTGTCTTAAGTCAGGGCTTGTTGTGCTAGTTTTTGTTCTTTTCCCCAAATTAATCTTTTTAAAAAGTGACCAATAAAATAATCTCATTTGTTTCTTTTTGGAAGATAACTGCTCTAATGAATATCTAATTAATACTGGCCAGGAGACTGGGTTGGAGTCCTAAGACTTCAGTCTTAATCTAACTCCAGTCTTTTTTTTTTGTTTGGAGTCTCACTCCGTCACCCAGGCTAGAGTGCAGTGGCACTCTCACGGCCACCCCAGCGCTGACCTGCTGGGCTCAGGTGACCCTTCTGTCTCAGCCTTCCAAGCAGCCGGAAGTACAGGCGCACGCTACCACGCCCAGCTAATTTTTTTATGTATTGTAGAGACAAGGTCTCACCATGTTGCCCAGGCTGGTCTCAAACCTGTGGCTCAAGCAGTCCTCTCACCCTGGCCTCCCAAAGTGCTAGGGTTACAGGCTTGAGCCACTGTACCCAGTGTCTGACTTCACTCTTATTGATGGTGTTATTTGGGACAAGACTTACCTTTCTGAATCTCAGCTTTTTGTTACTTTAATAAGAAGATTGCCAGGCTCGGTGGCTCAGCCTGTAATCCCGCGCTTTGGGAGGTTGGGATGAGTGAGTTGCCTGAGCCCGCGGGTTTGAGACCCACCTGGGCAATTTGGTGAGACCTCATCTCTACAATAAATCAAAAAAATTAGCTGGGCATGGTAGCGCGTGC
>NW_007258213.1:541111-556691 GCF_000164805.1 Carlito syrichta | reverse complement strand
AAAAAGTTGCCTGGGCAGCAAGACCTCATGTCTACAATAAATCAAAAAATCAGCCGGGCGTGGTAGCGCATGCCTGTAATTCCAGCTACTTGGAAGACTGAGGCGGAAGGATCGCTGGAGCCCAACAGGTCGAGGCTGTGGTGGCCGGGAGCGTGCCACTGCACTCCAGTCTGGATGACAGAGTGAAACTTCAACTCAAACAAAAAAGAAGATTATAGACAAATTGACCTTCTATATTTTTCTCCTGCACTTAATTTTTGTGATTTTATTTTCTGATATTCAAACAAAAAGAGATACAAAGGTATGTGGCAGGTCAACTTAGTCATTTAAGGGTGATAATGAAGCAGAGTCAAAGTTTGAGGCTACACGTGTCATAACTTTTTTTTTTAAATATGTATTCTTTCTTGCTTGCTTTTTTTTTGAGTTGGAGTCTCACTCTGTTGCCCAGACTGGAGTGCAGTGGCCGTTCCCGGCCACCGCAGCCTCAACCTGCTGGGCTCTGGCAATCCTTCTGCCTCAGCCTTCCAAGTAGCTGGAATTACAGGCATGCGCTACCACGCCCGGCTGATTTTTTGATTTATTGTAGACATGAGGTCTTGCTGCCCAGGCAACTTTTTCATTTATGATACCAGCTAGCCTTTGTAAACATACCGTATTTTGGTTACAAAGTAGAGTAGGGAGGAGACTACTGCTAAATTTGTACAAGTTGCTTACCATTATTGAAAATAGAGTTCTTGGGCAACCCCTTGGGGTCCCCTCCCACTGTGGGAGCTTTTCTGTGCTCTCAATAAATCCTGCTTTCTTAAAAAAAAAAAGAAAGAAAATAGAGTTTTACTAAACTGCTTATTATTAAAACTTACAGGAATCCCTCATTTGTATGGTAACATGTTTGTCATCAAAACTTTGAAGTATGTATTAGAATCAAAGAGCTGATTTCTTTTCTTTCTGTCTTTAAAGGAAATAACCCAATGAACATTCCAGCAGGAGGAATGACAACAGATCAGCAGCCCCCAAACTTGATTTCAGAATCAGCTCTTCCAACCTCCCTTGGAGCTGCAAAGTAAGACCATGTTTCAGTTCTGTGTTGATGGTCGGACACTGAAGTGGGCTGGAAATCACACAAAACTCTAATTCTTTTTACACATGTGGCAGAGGAAATTGTTTACATGGGGCAGTGGGAGGATGTTTTTCTTTTTTAAATTATATGTGTAGAACAGATAACAGATTAAACATAGTTTTGTTGTATATGCGTCGCTTGCCAGTCCTGACTTAAACTTTTTAAAGTCACATACAGCTGAAGAAAAAACCTTACTTGATTGAAGTGCATGCATTTGAGTCACTTCAGTAGGTGAACAAAGCATCCTTGTTTCCCCTTAGCCCATTGATGAATGATGGTTCCACCTCTGGTAACATTGGCGCCCTCAGCACTATACCGACAGCTGCACCTCCTTCCAGTACTGGTGTTCGGAAAGGCTGGCATGAACACGTCACTCAGGACCTGCGGAGCCATCTAGTGCACAAACTGTATGTACTCACTTCCACCCATTCATCACATCTTGTGACTGAAGGCAATATAATAATTTTGCAGTTTCATAGATGTCTGATTCTGTTCTTAAGTCACCCATTGACCCCCAGCTGACAGTACCCTAGGAGCTGACAAGAGTCATGTACTTTTTATGGAGTAGCCCCTACTGCTGGTGGAGCTCTGGCAGTCCTGGGCAAGCCAGGGATTCCCAGACCACATTGTCCATGGACTAGGGTATCCGAGAAAGCATTGGTGGCTCCGCACTGCCACCAGTGGGCATTGACTTGCAGCCCATGTCGTAGAAACAAAGGCAGCCAACCTTATGTGCCTCTGAGCTCTGGGATACTTGAGGGGGCTGGGGTTAGCT
Source organism: Carlito syrichta (assembly GCF_000164805.1). Classification (NCBI taxonomy): domain Eukaryota; kingdom Metazoa; phylum Chordata; class Mammalia; order Primates; family Tarsiidae; genus Carlito; species Carlito syrichta. The sequence continues at coordinate 554,799 of NW_007258213.1, read as the reverse complement.
CAAGAGCTCTGCCTTATTTTGTGGCTCATGGTTATAGTTGTGGAAATTGGAGGAATTTGAGGTTGGTAAGTACAGATGGCATATCAGTACTACCATATAGTTATTGAACGTAACAGAAAGTTAACAGTTAACTTTCTTGAGCTACTTATCTTAAATTGAAGATGAAGTTAATCAGCTGGAATCCCTTTGAATTTTTTTCTCTTCCTTATTTTGATCAAAATTTTTTGTAATGGTTTAAAAATTAGAAACTAGAAATCGTATTGTTTTTGCAGTGATTCAGCAAATATTTGTTAATAGCAAAATATTGGTGTGTATGACATGTAGATAAGTTGATAGGCCAGGATTGTTTCCAGGGAGTGACTTCCTTTGTGTGTTCCTGTACTAGGTAAGAGAGGTTTGGCATTTCTCTCAATATTGTATCGTCACCAGAGGCAGACGATCCTGATTTTATAGTTCTCATTTGACGGCATTGAGAGTTGCTTAGTAAATGCATTGTCCTTTCAGCGTCCAAGCCATCTTCCCAACACCTGATCCCGCAGCTCTAAAGGATCGCCGCATGGAGAACCTGGTGGCCTATGCTAAGAAAGTGGAAGGAGACATGTATGAGTCTGCTAACAGCAGGGTAGGTTGCTGTACACCATGCTCCGCCTGTACAACACCCGCAGTAGATGGAACTACAACTGCCTCATCTATTATCTGGAAGTAGGGGTATCTTTGCAGTCAGGGGGGACTCCTCACTTGAGGACACTGACCAGGAACACTTCCTAGATAAGACAGGAAATTTCTGCACAGCTCTCTTGATAAACTTCATTGGTAAATGCGGTATATAAAATTGCTTACATGTATGAAATGTATTTTTTATAGTAGGTGTTGTTTATAATGCTTATATTGTAGTATTGCCAGCATCAGTGAATATCCAAGAAGAGATTTAATTGTGGAATGAAATGTAATATGCATTTAGTACCTACTGTTTGATAAGTCCCATAAAGTCACTAGGAATTCAGGAAGAATTTGGGCATTGGGTTTTATCAGACGTGTTGAATACTTTTGCCAGTGCACTTAAGACGATTTTACTAGTTTGTTAGAACATACAACAGATCATTCGTTTGGTTTTTTATGGTTCCAACTGCTTAATATTGAATGCTATTGATTTTTAGGATGAATACTATCACTTATTAGCAGAGAAAATCTACAAAATACAAAAAGAACTAGAAGAAAAACGGAGGTCACGTTTACATAAACAAGGCATCTTGGGGAATCAGCCAGCCTTACCAGCCCCAGGGGCCCAACCCCCTGTGATCCCACAGACACAGCCCGTGAGACCTCCAAGTAAGGATTTCCTTTCTTTCTACAACCTCTTAGCCTGTGTGATTGATTTCTCTTCTGTTTGGGGTGTATTTCTAAGGATATGGAATTAAGATCCCTGAAAGGGCTGCCCTTGGAAGCTGTTTAGGTAGCAGTGGCCTTGAATACCTGCCTTGGACTGTTTTGGGATACAGAGTTTCTCTTCTGGGTATATCTAGGTCTGAGTAAATACAGATTCTTTATTTATTTATATATCTTTTTGAGTCAGAGTCTCACTCCTTGGCCCAGCCTGGAGTGCAGTGGAACGCCCACTCATGGCCACCCCACCGTTGACCTACTGAGCTCTGGCGATCCTTCTGCCTCAGCCTTCTACGTAGCTGGAACTACAGATGTGCACTACCACGTTCAGCTATTTTGTATTTTATTGTAGAAACGAGGTGTTACCAAGTTGCCCGGGCTGGTCTCGAACTCTTGGGCTCAGGCAATCCACTTGCCTCGCCCTCCCAAAGTACTAGGATTACAGGCTGAGCCGCTGAGCCTGGCTTGGGAAGGTTCTTTAAAGCAGAGATCCCCAGACTGTTACTCGTCTGTAACCTGTTAGGAAGTGGGCCACATAGCAGGAGGTAAATGGCAGGCAAGCACCTGTATTTACAGCCACTCCCCATCACTTGCATTACCACCTGAGCTCTGCCTCCTGTCAGATCAGCATTGGCATTAGATTCTCATAGGAGCATGAACCGTATTGTGAACTGTGCATGTGAGGGATCTAGATTGCATGCTCCTTATGAGAATCTCATGTCTGAGAATCTGAGGTGGAGCTGAGGCAGTGATGCTAGTTCTGTCTTCCCTCATGCCCAGATGGGACAGTCTAGTTGCAAGATAGCTATTTCCAGCTGGGCTTGGTGGCTCAACCTATAATCCCGCGCCTTTGGGAGGCTGAGATGAGTGGATTGCCTGAGCCTGCGGGTTCGAGACCCGCCTGGGCAACTTGGCGAGACCTCATCTCCACAATAAAAAAAAAAATTAGCTGGGCATGGTAACGCGCGCGCCTGTAGTTCCAGCTACTTGGAAGACTGAGCAGAAGGATTGCCGGAGCCCAGCAGGTCGAGGCTGCAGTGGCCGGGAGTATGCCACTGCACTCCAACCTGGGCGACAGAGTGAGACTCCAACTCAAAAAAAAGGGAGGGGTGTACTGGCATCAGAATGCAAGTGCTTTTGGATCTATTGATTGGTTTTTTTTTCCCCTTTAAGTTTGAAGCCCTCAGTAGGAAAATTCATATTCCTAAACCAAAGATGATATTAAATAACCAGGGTGTTTTTTGTTTGTTTTGCCATTGTAGACGGGCCCCTGCCCCTGCCAGTGAATCGCATGCAGGTTTCTCAAGGTATTTAACTACTTGTTGTGAATCATATTTTAGCTTAACATTCAACAGCCACAACACTTATTACTTCCCTCTTCCCTTGTGTATTTCTTTTTGTAACCTTTTCTTTCCATTGCTTTTTGCCGATGAGCAAAAATTAGGTCTACCGGTAGTATGAATCTGTAGTATGAAATTCACAGGAAAGGCCCAAAGAAATCAGAAGTAAGATTTATCACTTTTTAATGGTTAGGAGAGTACTTGCTTTGAGGAAGAATGCAAAAAAAAAAAAAGCATTCTAGATGGGGATAGGAAACATTTCTGAATGCTCTGAGGAGAAGCATACAAGCCAGTCCTGAGGTGGTGAACACCTGCTGGGATGAGGTGGATGGGGGGAGGGGGTGCGGTGACTGCTCCAGGCTGTAGGGTTTAAGCCCAGTGGGCTGGGTATTGGCTTCAGGATTGTGTGTGCATAGAGGTCCCACAGCAGGTTAGGGTGGCAGCAGCTGTCTGAACAATCTTCAAAGGTTCTTTCTCAAGTAGAGAGTCATGGTTTTTGGTTGGTTGAGGCAGTCATTTTTGTTTGGGAGTTAGAGGACAGCCTTGGAGCTCTTGACACATTGAGACCTGAGCAGTAGGACATTTTTTCAGTTTGTGAAATACAGTAGTGACATTATCCAGAAGATTCTAAGGAAACAAGCCTTGATGCAGGGTGCATAGTAGTTTGGGAGAGAAGAGGTCACTTTAAAATTGAAGTAGTCGTATTACATACTGAAAAAGATGTAGATGAAGTGTTACTACAAAGAAAACTTTACAGGGACTTGTTTTGATGGACTAGCTTTGAGGGGTGAAATAAATCAAGAAGTCAGAGAAAGGAAGCCTGAAAAAAGTGACTGAATGCTGTGTTGGGGATTGTTCTGGGGCTTTAGTTTCCATAGGAAGGTGCTGCTGGTTTGGGGTATGATGACACAGCAGGTTAGCAGCAGAATGTTGGAATAGACGTTTTCTAGGTAAACGCTTATTAACCTCCCTACCAGTATATCTAGGTCTGAGTAAATACAGATTCTTTAGATGCCGTTCCTTAGTACCTCTTTCTCTCTTACTTTGTTAATAAAATTCTCAAGGAGAAGGGAAACTTTTGCATTATAGGCTCCCTGGAAAGTCCTCCTTGCCAGTGTAGGCACTCAGTTATTTGAGGGTGACATTTCTAGGTCGTCATTGAAGGTAGTGTTCAGTGAAGAAATGTCCTTTGAGCCTTGTCATGGTTACAGTAGTGCTAAGACAATGCCTCTCAGAAATTCTCTCAAGGATTCTGTTAGATTTCAGTTTTGGTCCCAAAACTAACTTGAACCAGCGTTTATTGAGAGCTCAAAGTTTGTAGAATATTGTTGGAGATTACAAAGAACTAGACGCTTACTGGCCAGTAAGTCTCTTTCAGTGGTGTGACTTTGCTGCAAACTAAAAGGAGACTAAAGTTGAGAACTATTGGCCCTTGGGCACTTTAAATGCTTGAAGTGCTTGCAAAATTAAAACAGTGCTTGGAGTCTTAGCACAGATTCTAACAATAAATGTAATCCCAACTGAGGAGCTGGGAAACCTAGGATGATGAGAAGCAGCTTCTCTAAAGGCGCTAGGTAGGGTGTGCTCAGAATGTTTTCCTGGTCTTAGGAAGCATCTCTTCTGTATATGGGGGAGCACAGTTCTGGCAATTTGGGTTTTGTTCCTTTGGGACACCTCACCTCCTCTATTGCTTTGATGCTTTACGCAGTGTGCTACCTCTGGATCAGCTCTGCCTCAGCCTTGATTGCTCACACACTTGCTTATTTATTCGTGTTTTACCTGACCTTCTCCCCTCATGTCCCTGTACTCCCCTAGCGTACCTCCTCATGCCACCACACTGATGCCATTTTCCCTGGATATGGGAAAGTCTGTTTCTTTACCATCTTCTCTAACTAATTGGTTGATTTCCTTTCAGTTGTCTTTTCTTGCCTATGTGTTATCTTACTTAGAATTTATTTGGTGAGTTGTAATTCTGTTTTCTTGTGGGTGCTTTTTCTAATGAACTCTTGTGGGTACATTTACAGGGATGAATTCATTTAACCCCATGTCCTTGGGAAATGTCCAGTTGCCACAAGCACCCATGGGACCGCGTGCAGCCTCCCCCATGAACCACTCTGTCCAGATGAACAGCATGGGCTCAGTTCCAGGGGTAAGTGGTTATCCTTAGCTGTGCTGCAGAAGTCCCTTGCTCTAACATGGAACATTTCTCTAAGCAGCAAAATTCATACATCATCTAAGAATACTGTGGTTTTATTCCTTTGAGTTTGGGTTATGCTTTATTTCCTTCATCTCTCTCTTTAAAAAATCTTCATTACTACCATGAGTATGATTTGACTGTTAATTTATTTTTATTGGAATAACAAATTCATAAGAATGTGTGACTTTGTGAGAAGATAGGACTTCTGAAGATGGAGAAGGCAGCCTTAGATATATGACCAAGAGGGAATTGTCAGCATCTATTGACTTGAGAGCTTACTCTCTTCAGGCTACTTTCTAGACACTTTAAAGACTAATAAAAGGCATGATTTAAACTTTAAATTATAGATTGCTATTAATTTCTATTCAGAAAACAATTCAAAGTTGGTTTATTTGAGAGATTGACTGAGAAAGCCGGCAAGTGCCTAAGAGTCAGAGAGTTCTTAATAAGTGGTAGTCTCTTCCCACGAGGAAGGGCAGGATTTGAGCCCTGTGCTCCGTATCCTCTGGGTTTGGTGAGCCCTTTGGTCTTTCTGGTTGCACCATTCATCTTGAAGACTCTGGCCCTTGACTTCTGAACTGTAGCTGTCTTGATGCTTGTTGTCTTGTAGATGGCCATTTCTCCTTCCCGAATGCCTCAGCCTCCAAATATGATGGGTGCACATGCCAACAACATGATGGCCCAGGCACCTGCCCAGAACCAGTTTCTGCCACAGAACCAGTTCCCATCATCCAGTGGAGCAATGAGTGTGAACAGTGTGGGCATGGGGCAGCCAACGGCCCAGACTGGTGTGTCGCAGGTACAGTACTCTCCAGGGAATGTGGTCACCAGTAGTGTCCACGTAGCCTCAGCTTCCTATGACCTTAGCCTGTCTTAGTTCATGGATATTACATTTCTAGAATACACATTTCATTTTCACGTTATCAGTATCTCTTTATTTTTCCACAGTTCGCCCTGTAGTTTTTAACTTACTTGGAATGCCTCTTATCTTCTCTGGGTAAACTATATACACAAGTAGAATGGATTGTGATTTTTTTTGTTTCATGTGCTTTTGTGTTTTGGTCTTTAGATTTTTAATTGTTTTATGTTTTGTGTGTGTGTCTTTTTAATTCTAAGTTTAACATGTGATTCTGAGAGACACTGGGATTTTTATTTATTTATTTATTTTTATTTTTGAGTTGGAGTCTCACTCAGTTGCCCAGACTGGAGTGCAGTGGCCACTCCCGGGCACCGCAGCCTTGACCTGCTGGGCTCCAGCGATCCTTCCACCTCAGCCTTCCAAGTAGCTGGAATTACAGGCGTGCACTACCACGCCCGGCTAATTTTTTTGATTTATTGTAGAGACGAGGTCTCGCCAAGTTGCCCAGGTGGGTCTCGAACCCATGGGCTCAGGCAATTCACTCACCTCGGCCTCCTAAAGCGCGGGATTACAGGCTGAGCCACCAATCCCGGCAGACACTGGAATTTTTAAAAGAGAGTGAGAAAGGACCCATGAATTCACTCCTAATGTTTTGGTTTGTGTATCCTATTGCAAATCTCTCCACTGCCCAAGTAAAGTCAAGCTAACTGAATCATTTGAGTAGTACCCTTCTTGTTGAATGTTAGTCTAGAGCTAAAGAAAACTACTTTCCATTTATTTTGCAGCTCTTTTTCTCTTTTGTTAATTGTAGTACATCAGATTGGTGCTGTAAATAAAGTGCATGTATTTAAAACAGGCCAAATGTTCCCCAAAAGAGATTTATGTTTTAATTTTTTAATATGAAGTAATACTGAATAAGTCATTTAAAATACTAGTTGTACTCACTAAACAATTATTAATTCTTATTTTCTCTAAAATCTCATCACTCTAGAACAGCTAGAACAGCAGTCAACAAACTTTCTGTAAAGGACCAGAAAATACATATTTTCAGCTTTGTAGGTCATTCAGTTTTGGTTTTAATTATTCACTTCTGTTGTAGTGCAAAGGCAGCCATAGACAGTACGTTAATGAATGAGTGTGGCTGTATTCCAATAGAACTTTATTTACAGAAACATGTCACACAGTGAGCTGCATTTGGCCTGTGGGGCGGGAGTAGTCTGCCAATACCTGCTCTCTAGAACAGTGATTTGGAATAGTTTTTTAAAGATTCCACAGATAATTCTGAAGTGCCTCCATGGTTGAGAACCACTGCGCTGAAACATCAGGTTTCAAAAACCAATTTTTGCCGGGCTCGGTGGCTCAGCCTGTAATCCTGCGCCTTTGAGAGGCTGAGCTGAGTGGATTGCCTGAGCCCGCAGGTTCAAGACCTGCCTGGGCAGGTGAGACCTCATCTCTACAATAAATCAAAAAAATTAGCCAGGTGTGGTAGCGCGCATCTGTAATTACGGCTACTCAGAAGGCTGAGGCGGAAGGATCGCTGGAGCCCAGCAGGTCGAGGCTGCGGTGGCTGGGAGCAGCCACTGCCCTCCAGTCTGGGCGACAGAGTAAGACTCCAACTCAAAAAAACAAACAAACCAATTTTTTTTTTGTTTTTTTTTTTAAATGAAATACCCTTTTCCGTGGTCTGAGCTTTGGGTGAATGCTATGGAGCATGAAGCTGACAAGCAGAAAGTGCAGTTGTCTCTGCTTACCTGCCATTTCGCTTTTCCAGGTTTCAATTACCCACAATCCACTACAGTCCAGAAATATTCAATGGAAAATTTCAGAAATAAATAATTTATGAATGTTTCATGAAGCGGCATTCTAGGTTGCATGATGAGTTCTCACACCATCCCACACTGTGCCGCCCTAGGCATGAATCATCCCTCTGTCCTGCATTTCCATGCTATAGACACTATCCACCTGTTAGTCACTTAGTAGCCGTCTTGGTTATTGGTCAGAAAAACATAGTAAATATCAGACTTGGTACTATCCGCGGTTTTAGGCATCCCCTAGGGTTCTTGGAATGTATTCTTTGTGGATATGTTTGTTTAAGCCAGAATTTTCAGTGGTTATTTTAGTTATATAAATTAGAGTATGAGAAACATGTGTAGTGTTACCCTTTTTGGAAAGTACTCATTACAAGGGCATAGCTCAATGAATTTTCACAAACAGAACAGTCCCTTGAAACCGGCACACTTCATGATTAGATTTCCATACATTTCATTCTGCAAATCTACTGTCCCATTTTCAAATGAGGGAAGAAATTTTTAACATACTCTGTCTATTTCTGGTAGGGACAGGTGCCTGGTGCTGCTCTTCCTAACCCTCTGAACATGCTGGGTGCCCAGGCCAGCCAGCTGCCTTGCCCTCCAGTAACACAGTCACCACTGCACCCGACGCCGCCTCCTGCTTCCACAGCTGCTGGCATGCCATCTCTTCAGCACCCAACACCACCTGGGATGACTCCTTCCCAGCCAGCAGCTCCCACTCAGCCATCAACTCCTGTGTCGTCTTCTGGACAGACTCCCACCCCGACTCCTGGCTCAGTGCCCAGTGCTACGCAGACCCAAAGCACCCCTACAGTCCAAGCAGCAGCCCAGGCCCAAGTGACTCCACAGCCTCAAACCCCAGTCCAGCCTCCATCTGTGGCCACTCCTCAGTCATCACAGCAACAGCCAACACCTGTGCATGCCCAGCCTCCTGGCACACCAGTGAGTCTCTCTCAGTCTGCTGTCTTCCTGAGCCAAAAGTCTTCAAAGATAACTTTCCCGTACTGTCTGTCATGAAGTTGCTACAGCATCTTGGTGCCACCTCAAAAAGTACCTGTACTGTAATAGAACCCAAATGAGCTGCGTTTCGTTTCCAAAGTTGGCTCCAAAGGCTGTGTTTGGCAGGATGTGACTTGCAGTTATCCCACCAATTAAACGAATGTGCAGAAATCAGTAATTATAAAGAAATCATAGTCATGTGTAGGATCTTTAAACTATATAAGGGACCAGGTAATAGACCCATTATCTGTTCTAGGTTGGTGTCTTCTGAGGTTTGTTTTGTTTTTGTTTTTGTTTTTTTGAGTTGGAGTCTCACTCTGCTGCCCAGACTGGAGTGCAGTGGCATGCTCCCAGCTACCAACCTGCTGGGCTCTGGCGATCCTTCCACCTCAGCCTTCCAAGTAGCCGGAACTACAGGTGTGTGCTACCACGCCCGGCTAATTTTTTTTTTTTTTCACTTGTAGAAACGAGGTCTCTCCAAGTTGCCCGGGTAGGTCTCGAACCCGTGAACTCAGGCAATCCCCTTGCCTCAGCCTCCCAAAGTGCTGGAATTACAGGCTGAGCCACCAAACCCGGCCATTCTTCTGAGTTTTAATAGTTTTTTTCTACTAATGTTTTGTGGATTTGGGAAACATGCCATGTTCCTATTTGGATGACCAGGCCTATCAGCCTTTAGTTTTCAGACTAAAGAAGCCTTTTTTTTTTTATGATTAAATGGCAGATCCAGGTTAGTACCACTTGTGACTTAGAACTGCCCACTTGTCCATGGAGATGAGGTGGTGGAATCACAGCTGCATATCACGTCCCAGGCCTGCTGGCGCTACCCAGGCTGTTTGTTCTTGGCTGGGCTGCCTTTACCACCCAGGGCCTCAGACTGCACCCATCTCTGTTATAACCCTCTTCCAAGTTTTCACTGAAATCTTAGTATCCATTTACTTATCAGTCTACCTTAGACCACCCCCCACCACCACCACCTCCCTAAATACGTTTACTTTATTCTTGGGTACTGAGGTTGTTTATTAAATGCCCAAATCAACCCCAACAAAAAACCCAAGATTGCGTTATTATTTCTGTTTCTTCATAGGTAGATGTACTTATTTATCTTTAATCTATATTTCAAGACCCTTTTGTAGTTTTATGTCATCTTTTGTTTGTTTACTTAAAACTCCATTGAAAGCTGGGTATGGTGGCTCATGCCTATAATCCCAGCACTTTGGGAGGCAGAGGCAAAAGGATTGCCTGAGCCCATGGTTTGAGACCATTCTAGGCAACTTGGCGAGACCTTGTCTCTGCAATAAATCAAAAATTAGCAAGGCCTGGTGATGTGTGCCTGTAATTTCAGCTACTTGGAAGGCTGAGGTGGAAGGATCTCCTGAGCTCAGCATGTCAAGGCTGCTGTGGCTCTGAACATGCCACTGCACTCCATTCTCAGCAACAGAGTGGGACTCCAACTAAAAAAAAATTCCACTGAATAATACTTTGCAAATTAGGAATTCTGTTAGTGGTTCCTTCTCTTAATATTTGTTTACTCCGCTGCCACCACTTTCCACACAAACTGATACATTCTGTTTCCTTATAGACATTTGATTTCCCCTCCCTTCATATGGACTTAGATATGTATAATTCAGCCTTTTACCATAAACATTAATGAACGTATTGAAGGGAATTGATTTTAAGAGTATCCATGATTTAGCTAGAAGACTGAGAAAACAATTTTATATCAAAATTTATAAAACTCTGTTCCGCATTCTCGGCAAGAAGCGAGTTGTGTTTCTGGCTCATGGTGACTTCTCCTTGAACTCATTTCTATTTTAACTTCTATTCTCCAGTTCTCTTAAATAGGGGTACCTAATAAGTTAGTGCTGTGAAATGCTAACAAGAAACTGGGTTGGATGAGCAGCAGAGTTGAAGATCATTTATATTACCTTGCTTCCAGAGGTCAGTGACATTGGTTTCTTCACAGCTTTCCCAGGCAGCAGCCAGCATTGATAACAGGGTCCCCACTCCTTCTTCGGTGACCAGCGCCGAAACCAATTCCCAGCAGCCAGGCCCCGATGTACCTGTGCTAGAAATGAAGGCAGAGGTCCAGACGGAGGATACTGAGCCTGACCCTGGTGAATCCAAGGGAGAGCCAAGGTCTGAGGTAGGTGCTGCTCCCTGGAGTAGATTGCTGACTGCATGTAGAAGCTTCACCTGTGTCCTCAGGGGAAACATTAGGGGCCTTGCCATGGAAGCCCTTGGATTTTGTTTTTAAATTGTCTGAATGTGGGTTCAAGTTACAGTGTGTAGGAAGTAGATTAAAAACAGATTTGTTATTCATTTGTAGATATGAGGTGTAGATTTATTTTATTTTGCCAGAAATGAAGAACACTAGTTTATATTTAAAATGTTTGGGTCATCCAATAGCCTTTGCTGTTCGCCATTCATATCTAGTTCTGCAGAGGTAGACTGCAGAAGGGGTGGTGGATTCATTAACTGACTAACCTATGGCAGAAACTGAAAGCTAGCAAACCATGGGCTGGATCCAGCCTGTAAATGTGTAAATTTGGCCCACATAATATTTTAAAAATCAAGAAATTATAAGTAAAACTCTAGTGTTCTGGTGTTTCTTGAAAAATGAGAAACTTCCAGCATTGTGCTTGCATCCTTGTGTGATAGCAGTCTGCTTGTGAGCACCGACTGTGGCCTTCAAATGGGATGGGGGATTTTCAGTTAACCAAAGTCTACACTACTCCTTGCTGTCTGACACCATACCTTCTGCCTCTGAGCTTTTGATCCCTACCCCAATTTTCAAAGAGATTCTTACTCCAAATTAGAAGTAATATCTATATATGAAAATACTGAGTATGTGTGATTTTTATGCATTTTTATACTTATAATTTTTTTTTTTTTTTTTTTTTGTTGGAGTCTCACTTGTCACCCAGACTGGAGTGCAGTGGCCGCTCCCAGCCACCGCAGCCTCGACATACTGGGCTCCGGCGATCCTTCCGCCTCAGCCTTCCAAGTAGCTGGAACTACAGGCTCACGCTACCACGCCCGGCTCATTTTTTATTTATTGTAGAGATGAGGTCTCGCCAAGTACACTTATAAATTTTTAAATTAGGACCATAATTGTACTGATACTATGTTGAAGTGACTTAATGGACACCAACTGCTTCTTTCCTTCTGGGAAAGGAGAGGAGTGATAAATGCAACTCTGACTAGGGAAATGTTTTTTAACAAGTCCATATAGATTTTTAAGAGTCTTCTAGTAAGACTGAGTTAGAATAAGAAAGAGTCTTTGATATTCATATGTCATCTGTAATTTTGTTTTTCTAAAGATGATGGAGGAGGATTTACAAGGAGCTTCCCAAGTTAAAGAAGAAACAGACACAACAGAGCAGAAATCAGAACAGATGGAAGTGGATGAAAAGAAACCGGAAGTAAAAGTAGAAGCTAAAGAGGAAGAAGAGAGTAGCGCTAACGGCACAACCTCTCAGTCAACGTCTCCTTCACAGCCCCGCAAAAAAAGTAGGTCTTTTTTTCCTTACCTTATTGAACTGTGTTGTGAGTTCCATGGAGGATTTAAGGCTAAAGCAAAAAAATATTCCATTTCCCCTTTTATCTTTCTTGCCTACCATTCTCCAAGTTTTACCTCTAAAAATGGTGACACTGAATTAGATGCTAGCCTTGTAACCCTGCAGGGTTTCTGGTATGAATGAGAAGTGAACTGTGGCTCTGAGGTGCACTCAGAATACAGATCTCTCTTCTGAGATGCCATGGGCTGAGAGGCTGGAGTTGAAAATGTGTGTGGAGCCTTGAGCAGGCTAAGGAGTTAGGGCTTTACTTGGCAAGGTGTGAAGAACCAATGAAGTATTTGGATAGGAAATTGACAAAACCCTGATTTTAAGAAAATGATCGAGCCAGGCTCAGTGGCTCAGCCTGTAATCCCATGCCTTTGGGAGGCTAAGGTGAGTGGATTGCCTGATCCTGCGGGTTCGAGACCCGCCTGGGCAACTTGGTGAGACCTCATCTCTACAATAAATCAAAAACTAACCAGGCATGGTAGCACACGCCTGTAGTTCCAGCTACTTGGAAGGCTGAGGCGGAAGGATCGCCGGAGCCCAGCAGGTCGAGGCTGCGGTGGCCGGAAGCGGCCGCTGCACTCCAGTCTGGGCGACTCTCAAAAAAAAAAAAAAAATTAGCCGGGCATGGTAGCACACGCCTGTAATTCCAGCTACTCGGAAGGCTGAGGTGGAAGGATTGCCGGAGCCCAGCAGGTTGAGGCTGTGGTGGCCAGGAGCAGCCACTGCACTCCAGTCTGGGCGACAGAGTGAGACTCCAAATCAAAAAAAAAAAAAAGAAGTTAAAACAGGCTGAGCTCTGTGACTCAGCCTATAATCCCAGGACTTTGGGAGGCCAAGGAGAGTGAATCGCCTGAGCCCACGGGTTTGAGACCAACCCGGGCAACTTGGCGAGACCTCGTCTCTACAATAAATAAAAAATTAGCCAGGCATGATAGCGCATGCCTGTAGTTCCAGCTACTTGTTAAGGCTGAGGCGGAAGGATCGCTGGAGTGGCCATGAGTATGCCACTGCACTTCAGCCTGGGTGACAGAGTGAGACTCCAACTCAAAAAAAAAAAGAAGTAAAAACAGATTTATTTAAATAGTAATTTACAAAAATCTGTCAATGGTACTATAAATAGCACACACCTATGAAAAATAACTTACCCAAAACAAAATAGTGAGAAGAGTGATACCACTTTATAATTTTGCTATTTTCTGGGGAGAGTTCAGGAAACACAGCTGAATTCTCACATCTGCCTCTGCATTCATTCTGTTGCAGTATGTTTCAGTAGAAGTATATGAAGAAAATTCAGTCTCACTCAGATAAGTATTTACTCAAGTATTTGGTAAAGGAAGGAGTGTTTTAATAGGCCTTTCACGTACTGTGGCTGTTCTTTTTTGATGCTACACCAAAATTCAGCAAGTGAAAGTTTCTTTTTTTTTTTCTTTTTCTTCCCTTCCATGTCCCCCCATTCACAATACAGGCCAGGCACAGGGCCTGGACTGAGGTGTACACAGGGTAGATTTACTCTGCCTCCTTTTTCTATACAGT
>NW_007258213.1:537979-540840 GCF_000164805.1 Carlito syrichta | reverse complement strand
TCTCGCCAAGTTGCCCAGGCGGGTCTCGAACCCGCGGGCTCAGGCAATCCCTTCACCTCAGCCTCCCAAAGCGTGGGATTACAGGCCAAGCCACTGAGCCCGACTGCACTGGAATTTTCATACTCTGTTGATCTATCACACTTTGAATGGATCTTTTGTCCTTGCATGATTGATTGATTGATTGATTTTTTTTTTTTTTTTTTTTAATGACACCATCCTTCGGTCATTTGGAAAATTTTGGTTTACCAAGTTCTGCAGATTTTTCAAATGTTCACATGCTTCAGTATACAGTATTTTTAAAGAAGTCACACTTGTTGATAATAAGTCTCTTCAAACAAGTCTTATAAATATTGAGAAGCTTTCAAACTCATGTGACAGATGCAAGTTTTCCAAAACTCTGATTTTTTATGAAAGCCCAAATTTTATCATTGACAACAAAATTGTGAGTTGTTCTTAAAGCAACTGGCCCCCTTTGTTATTTTTGAGATATCTGCCACATACCCAGAACTCAGTAACTATAGCTCGTCTATCAGTCACTCTTACAAGTTTCAATGTGTTTCATGAAAACAGGCAGCTACTTCAGCTCCCAAGTCCAACACACACAAGTGCTGTCTCCTAAGACGGCCATTGTGTGCAGTACATGTGCTTTATGTAGTCTTCCCACTCCTCACTCAGAATAAAAGACATGTGATCAAGGCTGAGATTTAATAAAAGGTATACTTTTTACTACTTTATCCTACCTTTCTTAAGTGTGGCTGGCATTTTTTTCCTATGAGTGCACAGTAGCAGCTGAGTAGTTTATTGTCACTGTTTTTTTTGGGTTTTGCCTTTTTTGTTTTGCAAAAAGGTTAGCAGTTTTATTCACCATTGCTTTTGCCCCATTGATGTGAATGTTAACATAGTACAAAAGACAAATGGTGACTTGATGTTATTACAAAAATTGTTTTACTTTTAGCGAAATAATTTTACTCTCACATACCAATAGAAAGGGCCTAGGACAGTGCTAGAACTTTCTGCAATGATGGAAATGTTCTATATCCGTGTTCTTTGTGTGGTAGCCACCGGCCACAATTGGCTTTTGAGCATTTAAAACATAACAAGAGTGACTGAGGAACTAAATTTCTAATTATTTATTCATTTATTTATATTTTTGAGCCAGGGTCTCACTCTGTCGCCTAGGCTGTAGTGCAGTGGCATAATCATGGCTCCCTCAAACTCCTAGACTCTGGCATTCCTTCCACCTTGACCTCCTGAATAGCTGGGACCACAAGTGCGTGCCACCACGCCTGACTAATTTTTTATTTTTAGTAGAGACGAGATCTCTGTAAGATCTCTGAGATAGCCAGCCTTGGTGGCTCACGCCTGTAATCCCAACGCAATCTCAGGCAAAGGCAAGATCATTGCCTGAGCTCAGGGGTTCGAGACCAGCCTGAGCAACATGGAGAGACCTTGTCTTTACAGTAAATCATAAAATTAGTCAGGCATAGTGGTGCACTCCTGTAGTTCCAGCTACTTGGAAGGCTGAAGCAGAAGAATCACCTGAGCCCAGCAGGTCAAGACTGTGGTGACCATGAGCGTGCCATTGCACTTCAGCCTGGGCAACAGAGTGAGACTCTGACTCAAATTAATAATAAAAAATAAAAAAGATCTCTGGGCTATGTTACCCAGATTGATCTTGAGCTCCTGGGCTCAAGAAACCCCTTCCACCTTGACCCCACAAAGTGCTGAGATTACAGGCATGAGCCACTGCATCTGACTTGAATTTTTAATTTTGTGTAATACTGATTCATGTGGTGAAATTTCTTTTTGTTTTTTGAGTAGGAGTCTTACTCTGTCATCCAGGCTGGAATGCATTGGCAGTCCCATGGCCACCACAGCGTCAACCTACTGGGCTTCCGCCTCAGTTTTCCAAGTAGCTGGAACCACAGGCATGTGCCACCACACTCAACTAATTTCTTTTTTTATTATAGAGACGAGATCTTGCCAAGTTGCCCAGGCTGGTCTCGAACCCCTGGGCTCAGGCAGTCCTCTTGCCTCCACCTCCCAGAGTACTGGGATTATAGGCGTGAGCTACCCCACCCAGCATGAAATTTCAATAGGCACAAATGGCTGATGACTGTAATATGAGACTGCATGGGTGTCTTCAAGGGGTCGACGAGTACATTTTGAGAACTGCTGATATGGTCCACCATTCTTATTTAAGGGAAGTTTTGACCCAGAGAAGTGAAGTGACATTCTGCATGACACACCACTCCAAGCTGTAGCAGAAAACTTGGTTCTCATACAGCTTCTGACTTTTCCTTCAACTCATTTGGAGTCATTACATAAATGTGGTAAAGATAGGAGTTTAAAAATGCTTATTGAGTGAATGATCAACCAAAGTGAGGCCCATTTAAGGCCATATCACTCAGTTCCCACTGGGGAGATGTCAGTGTCTAAAGTGAGGGTTAGGAGACTTTTTTTGTGATGGGCCAGTTAGTCCATGTTTTAGACTTTGTGCATCATAAGGTCCTGTTACAATTACTAAACCTGCCACTGTAATTCAGAAGCAGCCATAGGTAATGTATAAACGAATGAGTATGGCTGTATGCCAGTAAAGCTTTATTTTTGGAGACTAAAATTTGAATTATGTGTCATGAAATAGTACATTTTTTTAATGATTGGGAGAAAAATGTAAAAATCCATTCTTAACTCTTGGGACATACAAAAGCAAGCAGCTGGCCAGATTTGGCCTGTAGGTCATAATTTGTAGTCCTTTGTCTAGAGGTATGAAAAAAGCTATTCGTTAATTAATTTGTCGTGTTTTTTTGGTTTGTCTTTCCCTCCCCTCCCCTACACTCCCCCTCCCCTTCCCCTCCCAT
>NW_007258213.1:521948-537957 GCF_000164805.1 Carlito syrichta | reverse complement strand
TCCCTTTTCCTTTCGAATCTGAGTTGCACTTTATTACCTAGGCTGGAGTATAGTGATATACTCATGGCTACCATAGCCTTGACCTGATGGGCTCAGGTGATCCACCCACCTCAGCCTTCTAAGTAGCTGGAACCACAGGTACGCACCACCACATCCAGCTAATTTTTTGATTTATTGTTGAGATGAGGTCTTGCCAGGTTGCCTACACTGGCCTTTAACCCCTGGACTCAGGTAATCTTCTCACCTCCGAAAGTGCTGGGATTACAGGCATGAGCCATCGCACCCGGCTAATAATTCTTTTCTTAAAGAAATTCTTTTCTTCAGAGTTCTAAGAATACCAAATGCTGCTTCATCTCTATATAAAGTTGAATAGAAGATAGGAGTCAGCAGGAAGCAAGAATGTGCCTGCCTGTGTTTCTGCCACTGCTGGAGGGCACACTGGCTCACTAGACTGGACCCTCTCACTTTCAAGTGCTGGGGAATGTGTGCCTGGGAGGTGCTGTGTTTAGATTTTTACCTGCTTGACCAGACCTCAAGCAGCAGTCTGAAGTCTAAAACAGCCAGGTGTCTTAGGAAGCAGTATCTGCTGAGGTTGGTCAAGAGACTGAATAGGCCTCCAGCTCTGATGGGATTGAACGCTGGGGAAAATTCTTGGTGCTGTTGTCATCTGTAATGTGAGGGAGTTAAGTTGGATTTCTCCTTTCACCTTTATTTTGAGCTGATGGAAATCAGATAGTGCTTTCCAGAATTTGGCAAGTTAAACCACTCCCAACCCAGACAGAAATGATGACAGGCCCTTATACCCAATGCATGCCACTTTCTAGCTGGAACATTAAACGCTTACCATATTTTAATCTGATTTTTAAATTCTAGTTTACTACTTATCTATTGTGGAAGATCTTTTTTTATTTTTATTTTTGAGTTGGAGTCTCACTCTGTCGCCCAGACTGGAGTGCAGTGCCATGCTCCCGGCCACTGCAGCCTCAGCCTGCTGGGCTCTGGCAATCCTTCAGCTTTAGCCTTCCAAGTAGCCGGAACTACAGGCGTGCGCTACCACACCCGGCTAATTTTTTTGATTTATTGTAGAGATGAGGTCTCCCCAAGTTGCCCGGGTGAGTCTCAAACCCACGGGCTCAGGCAGTCCATTCGCTTCGGCCTCCCAAAGCGCTGGTATTACAGACTTGAGCCACTGAGCCCAGCCAAAAATCTTATCCAGATACAAAAAACACGAAGAAAATTTGCATCACTTACAACTTGTTATCAAAACTCTTAGACATATTTGCCTCTAGTCATTTTTCTGTGTGAAAGAGTATATGTGAGCAAAGTGAGGTCAACACAGCACCTGATGACTCACCTGCCTCCTGCTCTGGGTTGTTCATCCGGTGCATGTTCCCACACCATTCAAACTCATTGAGGTTTTGTATGACTATACCATGTTGAATGTATTTACAGCAGTATTTATTCTTGAATTGGTGACAACAGAAAGTGCAGTAGAAAATAGGATGGCTGAAGGGTTGGAGACATTGACATTTTTAAGTGTGGGGGACAATAGTATAGAACTTTTTAGAAAAATACTTTTGTAGCTTATTACTGTATATACTTATGAGATTGTAACTCAAAATCACTTGTCTCAGGTGACCTGAATTTAATTAAGCCTAGGACAGGAAGCTTTCACCAGAGGATCTTTTAAGGTCCCTTCCAGTGAAATGGCTTTATTTACCACCCAGTTTGATCAGTGTACCAGATTTGGGAGTTGTCTTTATTTTCTATTTTGGCACATTTTTTAATGTTGGAAACTTTCATGGAAGAAGCAGACTTCTCAGTGTTGTATTTTGCCTCATGACCCATATGCAGTTTTTAGAAGCTGTAAAACTTGTGTTTTCAGTTGCCCTGAATGGTAGCTCTAGTCCATGGGCTCTTGTGCTGATGGGCGAAAGCCCCACGAATGCCTTAGGAACTTCATAGCTGGAAGATAGTGGCACTAGCCTTCTGTTTTAAGTGTGAAGCAGGAAGAATCTGAGCATCTTATACATAAAGTCTTTGTGATGTTGTCTAACTGCAGTCTTTAAACCAGAAGAGTTACGCCAGGCCCTCATGCCGACACTAGAAGCACTATATCGACAGGATCCAGAGTCCTTACCTTTCCGGCAGCCTGTAGATCCCCAGCTCCTAGGAATTCCAGTAAGTTAATACTGTAAAAATTTATCACAACTTTACCAGTGTAACTCTTGAATGTCCATTGTGTTAGCTCTTGACATTGGATAAAAGTAACCCCATTGCTTTGAAGATTTTTCTCCTAATATAAAAAGCTGTTGTCTGTTAATGGTTATCAGTGAGAATGTTTATTTCATTCTGTTTCACCTGTCTATGAAGCCCCAAGTGTGTGGGTGGGTGCACCAAGATGCAGGGAAGCATGCACCCCCTGAGACCTTACTTTATATTTGGGACTTTGTGTAACCTTTGTCTAAAAGAATTGACAAGTGGCATTTATAAACTACCTGATCCCTCTCTGCTCCTTGGGTAGTCTTGCAAAGGACACAATAGATTCTATGTAGCAGTACTTAGGTTTTGTATTTATTATTTGTCTTGGGATTTTGTTTTGCTGGCTTTGATCAAGAGTGGAGCTTTAGAAATACACACTGTCTGATAAATTTACTCATTGTTTCAATTCACTGTATTAAAATACTTATTTTTAAATGTATTAAATATCTTTTTAACATTTTTCCTCAACTTTGCCTTTGAAGTAATTTGATCATACTTGAAAATATTAATTACAATTTCAGTGAGCAAAATCAGAGGAACATCAGAGGTTATTTTCATTTCAATTCCCATTCATTTCTGTTGGGAACAGAAGTAGTTCTAGTTTCTATCGTATCTTAAGATAAAGCTGCCAGGTAAAGCTGGCATTTGGAATTTGGGGGATCTGCTAGACTAAGGCCATTTTGTTTTTAAGGATTATTTTGACATTGTGAAGAATCCTATGGACCTTTCCACCATCAAACGGAAGTTAGATACAGGACAGTATCAAGAACCCTGGCAGTATGTGGATGATGTCTGGCTTATGTTCAACAATGCCTGGCTCTACAATCGTAAGACGTCCCGGGTCTATAAGTTTTGCAGTAAACTCGCAGAGGTCTTTGAGCAAGAAATTGACCCTGTCATGCAGTCCCTTGGATATTGCTGTGGACGCAAGGTATAGTTTTAAAGTTTTTTTGGAAAGTGAATTTTCTTGGGTGATTTCCGCCAAAAGGGTATTATTAGTGTACTAATACAGGAGACCCAGGCTTCTGACCACACCTATGTGCTGGGAGTACACATGTACAGTCTAGTCTCTTGTGACACAGTTAATGCCCAAAATGATGTGATGGGTAGTCAAAGCTAGAGGTGCTTACTGGGGCAGGCTGTGGGTGAAGCCTTTCTGGCTGCCCCTATGCCATCATCTGTCTGATATCTCTTAGAGCCAGTGCTATACTCATTCTGTCTCATTTTTATACCAAAAGTCTTTAAATAAAGTATTTTTCCTTTGTTTTTGCAGTATGAATTTTCCCCACAGACTTTGTGCTGCTATGGGAAGCAGCTGTGTACAATTCCTCGTGATGCTGCCTACTACAGTTACCAGAATAGGTAAGCATCCAGCAGTTTCCTGCATTATGGGGCATACCTGGAAGGTCTTAGGGCAAGGTGTGCTTATCTGATTATAGCCAGAGTATATTATTTCTTTCCTGAAGTTCCAATAAAAAGTACCCCAGTTTCAGTGCTTTTTAGTCACTCAGATAAGCCCACGGCCTCTTAATTATACAGCATACTTTTATAGTGCAAAAATTTAACCTCAGAGCCAAGTTTTGCTACACTACTTGGTTAGGTATATTCATGGTTAAGTCATGTCCTTTCTAAAATGTAGTTTTGTAAACAAGATTTGAAGTTGAAAGTAACTCTAATAAAGGTTGGTATGCATTTTTCAAGATATTTAGAGTAGAAAACCTGTATTTTACTATTTTGCCTGCAAATATTTGCTTAGGTAATTTAGCCTGATCAGTCTAATGGAAGGACATGCATGAGTGTTACTTCCTTTAAGAAAAAAAGAAAATCTGTGGTTTTCACTTTTAAATTTGAAATTAGCAACACAATATAAAATGAGATCTGGTGTTTTCATTGAGTTCAAGAATAACCCTCCTGTTATAAGATGACTATTTCAGAGCTTTGTGAGTGATGGGTCTGCTTGAACATGAAGATAGCCAAAGAATAGGTCTCCTGTCCGAAATAGAGAGTGAAATAATACTTCTTGTTGTTGATTCCCCACATAAATACATCTTCTGTGGTTTGGGGCTTGTTCTGAAAATTAAGCTTATTTGAATCGATAGCTTTTAAGTGTCTAAATGTTGCTGTAGCCTGAGGGCATCATGCCTTGAAGCACAGGTTGTGAATCTTGGCCAAATTCACTAACATTGCCTCCATTTTATGAACTGGCAACTGGACTTTGTGACCAAGATAGAGCTTTTCCCTATTCTGTCTGTAAGTTCAAGTATTAAGCATCAACATTAGATTTGGTGTTTTGATTATTTTGTTCTTGTTTAGTCATAGTAATTTCATATGTTCTAGTAGTTCAAAGAAAATAGAGGGCTTTTTGATATTTGTTCAAAGGTATATGCACAGGCCTGAAAAATTTAGAATTTTTAAATGATTTTTCCTAGCTGGGTTCCGTGGCTCAGCCTGTAATCCCGCGCCTTTGGGAGGCTGAGGTGAGTGGATTGCCTGAGCCCGTGGGTTCGAGACCCGCCTGGGCAGCGAGACCTCTTCTCTACAATAAATCAAAAAATCGGGCGTGGTAGCGCATGCCTGTAATTCCGGCTACTCAGAAGGCTGAGGCGGAAGGATCGCTGGAGCCCAGCAGGCGAGGGCACTCCAGTCTGTGCAACAGAGTCAGACTCCAACTCAAAAAATTAAAAAAATTTTTAAAAAATAAATGATTTTTCCCCTAATTATGGTTTTTC
Organism: Carlito syrichta; assembly: GCF_000164805.1. Classification (NCBI taxonomy): domain Eukaryota; kingdom Metazoa; phylum Chordata; class Mammalia; order Primates; family Tarsiidae; genus Carlito; species Carlito syrichta. The sequence goes on along the minus strand of NW_007258213.1, from coordinate 532,966 downwards.
ATTCTTTTTCTTTTTCTTTTTTTTTTTTTTGAGTTGGAGTCTCACTCTGTCGCCCATACTGTAGTGCAGTGGCACGCTCCCGGCCACCACAGCCTTGACCTGCTGGGCTCCAGTCTTCCAAGTAGCTGGAACTATAGGCGTGTACTACTATACCTGGCTAATTTTTTATTTATAGTAGAGACGAGGTCTTGCCAAGTTGCCCAGGTGGGTCTCATACCCGCGGGCTCTGGCAGTCCACTCGCCTCGGCCTCCCAAAGTGCTGGTATTACAGACTGAGCCACAGAGCCTGGCCGGTTTTTCTTTTAATTAAAAAAAAAAATGTGATCATGTTTAAAGTAGTAATTCCCGTTAAAATCCTGTTTTTAAAAAAACTATAGACACACAAAAAAAGGTTTCTACACCTTGCCTGGTCCACTTCTAATACTGTTCAGCATAGTGAAATAGTAATGTAAGAGGTCAGACCCTAGAGGGCAGGCAGCTCTGCTGGAAGTACAGCCTGTACAACTGTCCTGTTGAAAATGGTTTTAAATTTGGAGTCTAATTTTTGTCTGAACTTCCCCTTTTATTAGTAGAGGCATTTTAAGGAAAAGTTTAAAATGATACCATAACCCCTTTATGACTCTCCCATATTGACTTGGTGTTTTCCCGGAAGTTCTGGCCTCTTTATTTATAGTTTTAGCCCTGTTAAACTTAACTATGTCCATGATACAGGTACAGAAGTATCTTCCCTGGCAGCCTTGAGTTGTCAAGTCCCCAATGAAATAATGACTAGGAATGTACTTTGTACCAAGCAAGATATAGTGATTATGCTATCTGAAGAGAACAGGTTAATATTAACTCTTCCCTGAAAACTGACATCCTTGCTACTGTGCTACCCACACGATTTTGGTCTAGAAGGAAGACAGATTGTTTACCCCTGTCTCTAAGGTATTTGAAGCCCTTTCATTGTTGGTTTCCTTTTGCAACCCTTCTTTTACTGATTTGCACAGATTTTGGCCATGTAAGTTAAGAGCAATTAAAGTTAAATAGAATTGTTAGGATCCAGGGAATCATTGATGGAATGCAAACTCTGGACAATTTTGAAAGGTCTGAAATGTCCAATTGAATTCTATATAGAACTTCATTTTTGCTAAACAAAGTAGTGTATTTTTCTTAAGAGAAGTGCAAATAAAGGAATTCTAATTTACTAATTAAACATTTTAAAACATAGGCCTAGCTCCCCTCAGCTGATCTAATAAGGTATACTCTCTAAGTTACTGTACTTGAATAGATTAACATGATGTAATTCTAAGAAAGCAGTGGCCTAATTCTATGGTGAACATTTTGACTGCTTGCATTTTTGTTTTCAATTTTGACTATTTATGAACACTGTGGTGTTCTTACAGATTTTTTTTTGCACTTGTAGTCCTAAACTGTTTGGGCACTTAAAACAATAGAAAATACTACAGATTATTTAAACAAGTGAAATTTTAAGATATAAGCTAGTGTTCTCATACTTTGAAAATTTGAAAGCAATTTATGTTGGTAAAACTGTTCTATAGCTTTTCCAATTAGTATCTATAGATAATACCCTTATTATCTATAGATACCCTTATTATCTATAGATATTCCAATTATTCATAGATACTGATATAAGGTACTTAAAACAATCTGCATTTGAAAACTTACTCCATATATTAAATTACCCTTACAGATAAACTGTACAGCTACATTGTGCTAACGTTAGCAACCTAGATATGAATCATCATTGGATTATGTCAAGTATTTCTCCTTTACAATTCCATATTCATCAGACTGCTTCCTTCATGCAAGGCAGAATGTCATCTAGGCTCTTATGGTTGAAAAGTGAATTTCTGAAGCTTTATGTATTTCCAGGGAGAATAAAGTGTGAACTAGGTAATAAGGTAGGGGCAGCCTGAGATTAACATCTGTCACCCATTGATTGCCAAGGTAGCGTTAGCTGATTTTACTAGATAGGCGACTACTCCCATTTTGTGCACTATCTTCATCTTTCAGATGGGTACCCTTTCAGAAGGGTAATGAAGTGAAACTACAGGTCTCTCCTCATCTCATCCGGGAACATGAACCTTTCTCCGACAGTGTTTTGGGACACACGTGGCATCTGTTGACATTCTGTCCTACCCAAGTGCTGATCCTGAGATTTCTGGGGTGGGAGTTGGTCACACAGGGAGAGCCTCAGTTTCTTGGTTGCTCCAGGGACTGCCATTCAATCATCAGTGCCTCCTTCTGTGTCAGTCTCCTCTGTGGGAAAATGATGGGTTTATGGTTCTTGTTTCCTGGATATTGCTGGGCTTCATGTCCTGCTTAAATAAAAGCAAAGAATTTATCCAGGATTTTAAAATCATTTAGACTCACATGTGATTATGGTGGTAATTTCATTTCAGAATGTGTTCCACAGTTTCTTCTAGCTGGCTCATAGTGCTACGTATTTGTTGGTATTTTGAATGGAGCACTCTATTCTGAGTTGTGTTTTTTAAAGAGAAGTATTTGATGTCAAGGGGATGTCTTTTTGCATATTGTTTTGTTTACTACTGAATTGGTTTATAGTTTTTGTACTTTAATGCCTTCTCGCCATTGATGACCATGCCCTCCTGCACATAGAAATTCTTTTCAATACAGCATTTTAGGACATTTACAAAATAGTGAATGAACAGAATATTGCTACAGTTCATTCGGGGAAAAAAAATATTTTTAAATATTCATCTGCCTATTCCTGGTCAAAGTTTAATCTTGGTGGAATTTATTAATTGATCCCAAATAAATTAGTCCCAGCAAGACACTTCATTAATCCACTTGTTACCTGCACTGAATCTGTCATGTGCTTCATCAACCAAATGAAAAAAATGGGATCATCTTGAGATGTTGTGCCTGCTTCGAAGTTTTATGCTTTAAAATTTCCTGTATGGGGTAACCCTCTCAGGCCCCTCCCACTCTGGGAGCTTTCCTGTCCTCTCAATAAATCCTGCTTTCAAAAAAAAAAATCCCTCCTGTATGTCTTTGGTTAGTGAACTATAATAGACAAATGCTCAATGTATTTAAGATTAGAATTGGGACTTGTGGGGAACCTGTCCTAGTGGTAATGAAGACAAACTGGCCACATGGTGACCCACACCTCAGTCACCTGTAGCTGTGTGAGTGAGTGAGTGAGTGAGTGAGCCCACAGCTGCTGCGTCCCGTTCTGCACTTGGTGGTTCAGCGTGGCACTCTGAGTCTTGTCACAGTGTTTTTATTACTAATCCTTCTCGGCATCTTGTAGATGTAGCTTTGAGCACTAAAATTGCATTTTATTGTGCTGCCATCGCTACTTTATACTCATTCTTTTTGCTTGTGTAATTCACCTCCATCAGCTTGTTTATTTTTACAGTATCCTTGTGTGCTCACCCTGTTTTATGCAGCATCAGCCTGCATTTTTGTTGATTTCTCATTTATGTCCTTTCCAAACATTTAATAATTTTTGTTTTAATTGTTCTTATTTGGTAGCTTGAGCCTAGGCTCTGTATTATCTTACAAGAAATTGGGGCGATGGATAATTTCTCAAATGCAGATTGTTCTTTAAAGATTAACTCTAAATTTGCTTCATTTGGATTGCCACTAAGTCAGAATGGTCATTGGCTGACTATCTGGGATTGATGAATGATTGGTCTCAGTACCAAAAGTTTCAAATCAAAGCTTAGAATTGAATTTTAAAAGTCTTTAAGATTGTTCTTGGATTTACATATATTGTATTTTTATACAATATATCTCCGTTTTTTTTCTCTGTATATTCTGATTGATAAATGAGTGGAAAGTCTTTGACCCCGACTACATTTCTGTTAAATGTTTGTCAGAATATGGATTTGGTTTCATTTGTATTGTAATACAATTAACTGAGTGATTAACAGGAAAAAATTAAAACCAGTTCTGGGTGCTCAACATTATCATACATCTAAAGATCTGGCTTAATACCAGAAATAAATCTCTGCATTGCTGTGAAGCATAAAGTTTCCATTTTGAAAAATAAAGCTATTTCTGTTTAAATTGCTTTTTTGAAGGCCTTTTGTCAGACTGTTTTGTTCAAGAAAATTTTTCCATCTCAAACCCTGCAGTTATATTTGACTTTGTCTGAGTAATAACAAAATTCAGATTCCTAAATTTAGGCTCCATGCAATTCTAGTATTATCAACTCTTTGAAAACATTTGCCTCTTGGAGCCGGACCAAGTCTGTCGTTGTTAGTGATGATGGCCTGTGACGTGTGCAATGAGACCGAATGCTAATCAATGCTTTGCCTTGGCTTTCTGCTCTGTGTTGTCTTGGTGTTTGCGTCTTACTTTTATGTCTGTGCTATTTGTTCCCTTCCCTGTTCTCTAATCCTGCCCCTCCCCACCTGCCCCCTGTTCCTTTCATTGTCCTCACTGACCCATCAATCAACCAACAACGCCCCCCCTTCGTCGTGGTGCTCTGCCCTGCTCTGATTGGTGGCTTCGTTGCTTGGGTGGCTGTGTGTTATGATGGACCAGTTCACCCAAGTATGGCCTTCTTGCTGACAGGTATCATTTCTGTGAGAAGTGTTTCACAGAGATCCAGGGCGAGAATGTGACCCTGGGTGACGACCCTTCACAACCCCAGACGTAAGTACCATCTTGTCATTGTGGGAGTGAGGGGGTAGCCTTAACTGTTTTTTCCCTCTTGTCCATGAATAAAAGGGAAGCACCACTGCCATTTTGACTTTTGTACAGTGTGTTTTTTCATATTGACTATGTTCAAGTTTAATTTGAACATGTATACATACACATCTGTGCTGAGCAATGTAGATGTTTTAGCTGAAGCCCAGTGCCACCTCTACCTTCTTTCTCCATTCAAGGCAATGGTCTAAAAGAATTGCTTTTTCCTACCGACTGTCAATCTCTGGGAAAATTGTGAATTTTCAGTTGCACCTAAGAAACCAGGTAGCCCTATTTACAGAACTGGCAGTAGCAAAAAGTGAGTTTTGTGTACATGCCCCATCTTTTACATTTAGTTTATCTTCCGCGGAAACCTCCATCCTTTAAGTTGTTGAGCTCGAATGCAGATGAATGAGATTCTAGTGTTCTCCAGACCTATTTTCTGGTTTAACATGTAAATGTGTCTTCCTCTCTGGTGGTTTAGCTTTTGCTCACTAACTCCATAGTAGCCAGGTCTGAGTTTATTGGTTCATTCCTGCTCTAGGTTAACCTTTTCCATCCCAGTGTTTTTCCTCTGATGGGGTTACATTTGAGTGATGGAATGGCCAGAGTGTGGCAAGAAAAAGCAAATGCTCGTTTTGGATTATCAACTTATTTATATGCTTTTTTAGATACAAAAAAAGAAAACGTCTGCCAGCCACCACATCTGCCCAGGTCTGCCAGTGTTTTGGGGTACTTTGTTTTCTCCAGACTGGATTTCCCAGTCTTCCATGATTCTTGCCATCCTAGAAGTCTAGGTGCAGTGTGACCCACCCCACTCCCCATACACTCAGGAAGGCTCTGCCACAGAATCAGTTTCTAGCATTTTATTTTATTCGAACACAGAACAAGCCTAGCTACTTGTAAGACAGATAAACCAAAGGGATTGAAATTTTCAGTTTATTTTTATTTCCCTTGTCATCCTAATTTTTGGTCTAATTATGTGATTAATAATTAGTTTGTATAATTCTGTTAATTAGAAGTATTTGGCATCTACACTGATCATAACAAAGGACAGTGGAAATCCAAATGGCCAGCCCTTTCAGAATAAGTAAAGTATCTCCAAGTGGATACTGGCCTTGTTGTGTTGAGGAAATATTGTAATTAAAAGAATTGGCTACATCAATATCAGTCAAATTCAGTAGCCATCACCCTATAGATTTGATTGAAAATTAACAAGTTTGAATCTCAACACAATTTTGCCTTTATATTTGACTTTTAAAAATTTAATCTTACAGTAAATGCTGATAGTAGTTGGGAGTAAATATTCCAAGAAAGACACTATGTGGAAAATAAATAGTAGTTAACTATGTGGAAAAATAATTGGTAGTGCTTTCTGTGGAATTAATTTTTTTTTTTTTTTGAGTTGGAATCTCACTCTGTCGCCCAGACTGGAGTGCAGTGGCCACTCCTGGCCACCGCAGCCTCGACCTGCTGGGCTCCGGCGATCCTTCTGCCTCAACCTTCCAAGTAGCCGGAATTACAGGCATGCGCTTCCACGCCCGGCTGATTTTTTGATTTATTGTAGAGATGAGCTCTCGCTGCCCAGGCAGGTCTCGAACTCACAGGCTCAGGCAATCCACTCACCTCAGCCTCCCAAAGGCACGGGATTACAGGCTGAGCCACCGAGCCTGGCTGGAATTAAATTTTATGTTTATTCCATCATTACATGTAGTTGAGATTTCAGCTGATCACCAGTTATTTTTATTTGAAGAACTGGTTACAAAATAATATTCCAGAGACCTGGCTGGGAATGGTGGCTTACTTTGGGAGACTGAAGTGGGAGGATTGCTTGAGCCCAGGAGTTCAAGACCAGCCTGGGCAACATAGTAAGACCTCATCTCTACAAAAAATAAATTAAAAAATTAGCTGGGCGTGGTGGTATGCGCCTTGTCATCTTAACTACTTAGGAGACCGAGACAGAAGGATTGCCTGAGTCCAGGAAGTCGAGGCTACAGTGAGCCATGATCATGCCACTGCACTGGATTCTGGGTGACAGAGTGAGAACCTAACTCAAAAAAAAAAATAAAATATTCCAGAGGCCCTTTAATTTATGCTTAACAAATAAATTTTAGTTAATACCGAATTTTTTCTTTTTGTTTTTTAAACAAGGACAATTTCAAAGGATCAGTTTGAAAAGAAGAAAAATGATACCTTAGACCCCGAACCGTGAGTACACAGCTACTTCTTTTTGACTGTTAATTTTGATTTCAGATCAGGAAAGCTACTCCTTATGATTGGATTATGGAAGAAAATATTTGAAATATATTACCCTAAGTGAAATTTCTTGTGTGAAGTTATCTTTTAGATATAGATTCTTTTTTAACTCACACAAAATACATATGTCTCTGTAACATGGTTTCCAGTTACTGAATTTTAACCATGTTAAGATTTGATGAATGTTTTAGTTCTGTTAGAACCTCTCTAATATTTTAGACATGTGTGTCTTTAAGAAATCATTTAGTGTGAATCTTTAGACCAAAAGTAGGACTAGTTGATGGAGGAGTAGTACTAGTATCATTTAAAGGGAAATATCAGTAAGAAGATCTCTTAAAAACCACTTTCTAGGCAACTGCATCGGGTCCCTCCCACTGTGGGAGCTCTTCTGTCTTCTTAATAAATCCTGCTATCTTTAAAAAAAAAAAAAAAGCCAGGCTCGGTGGCTCAGCCTGTAATCCCATGCCTTTGGAAGGCTGAGGTGAGTGGATTGCCTGAGCCCACGGGTTCGAGACCCGCTTGGGCAGCGAGACCTCATCTCTACAATAAATCAAAAAATCAGCCAGGCATGGTAGCGCGCGCCTGTAATTCCGGCTACTCGGAAGGCTGAGGTGGAAGGATCGCCGGAGCCCAGCAGGTCGAGGCTGCGGTGGCCGGGAGTGGCCACTGCACTCCAGTCTGGGCCACAGAGTGAGACTCCAACTCAAAAAAAAAAAAACAAAAAACACTTTCTAAAAGTAAATATTATAAAGTTTAGTAGCATATGGTCTCACCACTGTGTTTGGTATATTGTATTTTCAAAAACTGTTGTAAAATGCTTGACTTTTCTACTGTGATAATTGCAAAACTTGCTTTGTAATAGCTGTAAGGCACTTCAGAGCTCCTTCTGTGAGGTAGCTTCCTTTGAGGTCCCCAAAGTAAAGTCCTGAGGATACCTAGATACACGGCAATACCAGCTGTTTTCTGTCCCTGTAGTGAATGCCTGCCTAGGCTGTATGATGAGCATAGACTTCAGCAGTGTTGGGTAATTGAGAAGTGTGGACTATCTGAAGCTGAGAAATCGGTCCTGCCTTCCTGGCCCAACCCTCCTGCTCCAGGGAGGCCAGTGGCTGCAGTGACGCACAGTCTTTTCACCCAGGCCACATCTAGAAACCTAACTTAACTTTTGGCAGATTACTTTGTCTCTACTGCTACCTGGCACCCAGGTGTGAGGATTACATTAAATACTATAGCTATCATCTTGGATAAGAGTAGGGGGGTGCAGAGCCTCTAGTGACTAGTGGGTTGTTTTTTCCTGATTTTCCACCTCCCTTTTCACATTATGTCTTCCCCTGCACAGTGTTTTACTTTCATCACAATTTATTTCAAAATACATTGCATTCAAATACTAGGTGCCAGGTATTGGGGTCTCCTTCTTCCAGCTGTTTGTAGTTTAGAGACAGATGGATCACAGTGCAGACTCTTCAGCAGGAGATGGCATGAGTGAAGCAAGGGCCCTAGCCTGGGCAGAGTGTCATCGCCACAGCTGAGCTCTGCTTCCTGTAAGCAGGTGTTTCAGGGAGGTGCAAAGTATTCTAGACACAAAGGAATGAAGAAAAGACAGGATGTTCATCAAAACTACAAGCAGTTTGAGTGGTTCATAGGTAGGAAATGTGGGTGAAGAGCCCTACAAGAGGCAGTCAGGGCACTACGTAAAGGACCGTTTAACTGGGATTATTTTTTGTTTTTTGTATTTTTGTATTTGTTTGTTTTGGACATTTAGATTTTATCCTATAGGCTGGGGAGGTTTTAAAGCACAACATTGGTTTGTATAAAAAGATCACCTTTGATCTGTGAGATGAATTGATCAGAAGAGGAAAAGACGTTGATCTCTAGTAAAGAAGCTAGTTAGGAGCTGGGTGCAGTGGCTCACACCTGTAATCCCAGCATTTTGGGAAGTGGAGGCCAGTGGAGTGTCTGACCTCAGGAATTTGAGACCAGTCTGAACAACATGGAGAAACCTCATTCCTACAATAAATCAAAAATTAGCAGCGCATGGTGGCGCATGCCTGTGGTTCCAGCTACTTGGAAGACTGGGGTGAAAGGATCACCTAAACCCAGCAAGTCAAGGCTGCAGTGGCTGTGAGTGAGACTCCAATTCAAAAGAAAAGAGGAAACTAGTTAGGAGACTTAAAGCAGCAAGCAACCAGGATGGGAAGTTGAAACCTGAACTCTAAAGTAAGAACCTGTGTTCTTAAGTACTAAGACTGTGTTCTGCAGCCTGACCTTCCAGTGTCAGAAGAGGCTACACTATGGAGGCTGAGGGAATGGGAGCCAGTCAACCGGTCAATAATAATTGCGAGCAGGAGAGGATGAAATTCGAAGTTGATATCATGGGGACTAGGATATGTAGCATGCTTCTTTAACATTCCTTTTCCCTGGCATGAGAGGGAAGAGTCGAGAGGAGGGGGTTTTTAGAGGTGGCATAGGAATCAAGGGAGTTTTGCCTGCCAACCTTTGAAATTCTTAGTGTAGAGGATGAGCTCAGTGTCTGAGTTCAGAGTTAGGGCTGGTGGAGGTTGGCTGCACTGGAGGAAAAGAGTGATGAAGCTTCAGCGCAGCCGCCATGTGGAAGGGAGAGAAAGCCTCAGGATGGGAGTGCTGGAGGACCGTGACCTGGTGCTGCTGTGTTTTACATAGTTGTATGTATGTGTGTGTGTGTGTGTGTGTGTTTCCCTCCAACAGAACAGGAGCAGAGAAGCTGGGTTAGGGTAGAGTCATGACTGAAAGCTTGCATAGCCTGTGCAGTGGAAAGATAAAGGGACATGCCATCTGTGGCAAGAGCATGGGTCACGCTACAGAAGAACCTGAACTGAGGAACATTTAGGGGAGCTGTGATACCTTCTAGTCTACTCCCTTGACCCTTCTAGGAGGTGTGAGTTGTGGTGGCAGTCAGGAAGGCACCAACAAAACAGTTTTGACCTCAGCATCTTGGTTCCCAAGTGAAGCGGTTCCTGGAGATGACAGAACCCTGGCTTGACAGAGTTGTAGGCTGCTGCAGAGGCATATGAGGAGTGGTTCGTGGGGGAATGGGTGTTCCATCTCTTGCTTTGCCAGTGTTTGCTCAAATAAAGCCTGGCTGATTTAGCAGTAGGCTTGATGCTTTTCCACCCTTTATTACTGGCTCAGAACAGGTGCTTTCTGTGCCTCAGGCCCAGTGTGCCTGCTCTGTGACCATGTTTCCCATCAATATCTGAGACAATTTTAGACTTCAGAGCAAGAGTTTATATAACACTAAAAGTATTATTCCTTAGTTTTTTAAAATTAGTTTAGGCATGTGAAATCACCTAAAGAAAGCATTGATCTTAAATATGTAGCAATGCCAGAAATACTGGCCTGTAAAACATGCCTTTGTCGTAGTAACTTTTAAAACTAAAATTTTATTTGTGGTTGTGAAGGGAAATTGAGAGAAAAGAAGAATGAAGCACTTGTACAAAGAAGGGTAAGGTCAGCTTTTCCTATAGAAAATATCATATGGATGCATTGAAAAATGCAGCTGAATCAACACATGCATTATTGTCAATGGTACAGAAAGAAGCCCAGAGAACAAAGAGTGGATGCACACATAGGCTCCTGCAAGTATGTGATTCAATGTGCCTAACAGTGCACCTTCTCTGTCTCCTAGTTTCGTTGATTGCAAGGATTGTGGCCGGAAGATGCATCAGATTTGCGTTCTGCACTATGACATCATTTGGCCTTCAGGGTGAGTAATTTCCTGTGATCTTGGGAAAGGGAGAGCAGTTCTGCACAAAACTGAGGAAGAGGCAGCTGCAGTGGCTGCTGCATCTCATTCATTGTTGTCAGCAAGAATTCCACAATTAAGAAAGATGGCGGTTGGTTCTAAATTTAAGTCTTAAATGTTTGCCCACCTTAGAAATTGTAAAATCAAGGTGGGCTTGGTGGCTCAGCCTATAATCTGAGAGGCTGAGGTGAGTGGATTGCATGAGCCCGTGGGTTTGAGACCCGCCTGGGCAAGCAAGACCTCATCTCTACAATAAATCAAAAAATTAGCCGGGCGTGGTAGCGTGCACCTGTAGTTCCAGCTCCTTGGAAGGCTGAGG
>NW_007258213.1:509907-521438 GCF_000164805.1 Carlito syrichta | reverse complement strand
TGCCCAGGCGGGTCTCGAACCCGCGGGCTCCGACAATCCACTCACCTCAGCCTCCCAAAGGCGCGGGATTACAGGCTGAGCCACCGAGCCCGGCTCAGTAAAGTATCTTAATACTACATCTCATTGGTTTGACAACATACTGTTATATATAATCTGGTCATACCCATTATTATTTTTTGCAGCTTTGTATGTGACAACTGCTTGAAGAAAACTGGTAGACCTCGAAAAGAAAACAAATTCAGTGCTAAAAGTAAGTTTGGGGACGATTTCTGTTCCCTGTACTAGACATTTCAGAAACTTGTATAAATTGTCCCTGTTTTCCTTTGGTACCTCAACCCATGGTTTTGGAACTCAGTTGTCAAAAGTTTTTTTGTCTGTTAGTTTTTTCTAATGCTTTATATTTGTCTTGTCTTATTTTAAGAGTTCCTTATACGAAAGTCAACTTTTATGATCAGTGAGTGTTTTAGGTAAAAATTTTGAAAGTTTAGATATGGTAAATGTAAAGAGAAAATTTGTTAACAGAATCTTCTCAAGTGTCTTAGAACTAAGATTCTCCAATACTCCCTGCACATTCTGGTGTATTGTTGTGGCCAGTATACCCTGACCCTGGGCCCCCATGAGGGCCACTGTGGCACATCAGATAGGTGCTGGATCCTACCACAGAGGGGCATGAGCCTCTGCTGCCGGGATGGAGTCCGGTCTGTAGTGGTAATGCCTGTCCATAAGTAAAATGTTGCCTGTTGCTACTAGAATTAACTTTTCATGCATATACATATACATATATATATTTTTTTTTTTTTTTGAGACAGCATTGCTTTCAGAAGGTTATGATTACTTTATAGGCTGGGCACAATGGCTCACACACCTGTAATCCCCTGGGGAGCAAAATTGAGAGCATCTGTTTTAGAGGATCCATTCTGAGTGAGATACTAAAGCAACTGAGTAAGCTAGAAACTCTTCTGGGCCAGAACTCCAGTAATCAAAACAGAATTAACGAAAGAGCTCTGTCTCAGTAGAGCAGCAGTTGCAACTAGAAGAAGCAGGTGGCAGGTATGTGGGGGAGTGACCAGAGGACCCCGAGAGCTGGCCCAGCCCCAACTTCTACCCCAGAATCCAGAGAGTGATGGAGAAAGACATTTGGTTTTTTGGTGAATGTTCTTGACAGTTCTAAATATGGAATATTAACTGAGAAAAAGGCCTTTAGAAAACAAGTGTCAGCCGGGCTCAGTGGCTCAGCCTGTAATCCTGCGCTTTGGGAGGCTGAGGTGAGTGGATTGCCTGAGCCCGCGGGTTCAAGACCCGCCTGGGCAACTTGGCAAGACCTCATCTCTACTATAAATCAAAAACTAGCCGGGTGTGGTAGCGCGCGCCTGTAGTTACAGCTACTTGGAAGGCTGAGGCGGAAGGATCACCAGAGCCCAGCAGGTCGAGGCTGCGGTGGCCGGGAGTGGCCGCTGCACTCCAGTCTGGGCGACAGAGTGAGACTCCAACTCAAAAAAAAAAAAAAAAAAGTATGAACAAGTGGCTAAATCAGATGACACAGAAAATGAAAGTGCTGTGAGAATGAGGCTGCACTGTGTTCCTAAGCGGAGGTGGCCCGACCTGGCATTCTGAGGTAGATCCCTGCACTGTCCATGCTGCTTCCTTGTGTGATCACAGGTGTCAAATAGTCTGGGAAACTGGTTTTTAAAAAATAAATGAAAATGGCCCTTCTCTCCTCCCTTGTGCCTTTGTGCATGGATGCATTGCAGCTCCTTGGCAGGGACGTGTTCCACATCTGTGAAGTGGCCGGCACCTCTCTTGTCACAGTACTCAGTTTGATGCTTGTAACAGAATTGTTAAAAATTGTTCAGTTTGAACACGTGTTATATAGTACAGTTATTTCAGGTGATTTGAAAAAAAAGTAAAGGCCTAAGGTAAAAGACGGATTTCTTCTATTTGTTATTTGAAAATCATAGTGTGTAGGGTCACCTGTTCACATGAGGAAGAGGCAGAGTCTTGCTGCACTGCTGCAGTGTGGCCTCTCTTAGCTGTGTCTCAACTCTGAACTGGAAGCCACCTCATGGGGGAACAAAATTTACTCAGTAGCTGCATGGGAGTGAGAATTTGAGAGTCTTCTTCCAGGGCTTCACTGAGAGTAGACAGCCTGTGTGTCCCTTTGCTGAGTCTGTATGTCTCAGAATGGTTGTCTCGGCCACTGGAGAGTGCTCCGTGTAGACTCAGAACCTGAACACATAATCATACAGCGATGTCCAGTATAGATCTTCATCGAAGTGCAAACTCAATCTTATATCCACTTTCCCCTTATTTTTTTAGCTTTACATTTTTGTTTTTTCTTTTTTTCCTCAGTAATCGCACCTTGAATAGACTTCATTGGCTATGATACTGCCACTGCACAAAGCTGGGGTTTTTATTTCTTTGCCATTGTACTTTTTTCCTTTTAAGTCCCTTTTATCCAAGTATGACTTATATACCCCAAAAAACCTCACCATTGGTTTGTTTATTGCAGAAAAATGAAATTTAAAGAGTTAATCTAAATTTTCCAGGTATTTCTTGACTTCATTAGGAGTCTTCTAAAATTCCAAATAGTTTTATAGTTTATATTTATCATCTATGTTAGAAATATTAAAAGGTCAGTAAAGAAGAAAATGTCGGTGATGATAAAATGCTTATTAAAAAAACAAAGAAGAAAACATCTTTAAAATCCCATATCTAGGCCAGGCGTGGTAGCTCAAGCCTGTAATCTCAGCACTTTGGGAGGCCAAGGTGAGAGGATTACCTGAGCTCAGGGGTTCAAGACTAGCCTGGGCAACTTGGTGAGACCTCGTCTCTACAATAAATCAAAAAATATAAGCTGGACATGGTAGCGTATGCCTGTAGTTCCAGCTACATGGAAGGCTAAGGCAGAAGGATAGCCTGAGCCAAGCAGGTTGTGGCTGTAGTGACTGTGAGTGTACCACTGCACTGCAGCCTGGGCAACAGAGTGAGACTCCGACTCAAAAAAAAGCAACCCCCTTGGGTCCTCTCCCTCTGTTGGAGCTTTTCTGTCTTCTCAGTACATCCTGCTCTCTTAAAAAAAAAAACCATATCTTTGAATAACCAATAAGAGCCTCTTGCAGCTTTCCTTTCTAGTCTGTTGTACTCATGTGCAAGGAGTTCTCTATATTGTAATATAATGTTGTACCTCTGGGTAACTCTTGTCACAGTGGCCACCCTGGGGCTGTCCCTAGTTAGGGAGGGGTGGTGAGGGAGAGAGGAGCCAGCCCAGGAATGACTGCCCTCAGTGAAGCTCGGAGGCATCATTTACGTCCTCACTGAGGTGGTGGGCTAGGGCCAGATTTGGATACTGGTACAGTGTCCTGTCTTCAGGTATTAGAATGCTCCTGAAGTGGCAAACAGTCCTTGGCTGATGCTTGAGTAGTTAGCCCTAGAATTTTCTTTCCGAAGGGTGGTTGTGGGAGCAGCAAACAGCCTGGCTGGGGAAATCTGCAGAGATAGCTGTGTAGCCACCACCAGCATGCTGAGCCTCAGGGCCAGAGCAGAGCTTGTTGCACCTCTGCATCCCTACCTCTCCAGGGCCAGGAAGGGCTGGGAAAATGGGGAGGGCACAGCCTGGGCACCCTCATGCCTAGCTCCCTCCATTCTACCCCGTTAGACCCAGTCTGATTGGGCCACCCTTGGCTTTTCTATCCCTTACTGTTAGAAAAAGATGAAAGTATCTGGGCATGTAAACATTTTAAGGATGTGGATTGCCTGAGATTCCAGAATCCACCTTTCCTTTATTAAAAAAAAAAAAAAAAAAAAAAGTCATAGGACAGATTTGATCCTTTTCTGTGTTTGGAGAAAATTAATCTTTTAAAATAGCAGACTGTATGCAAAGAAGTGAAGTCTAGTCTCAGCCACTGTCTTGGCAGCCCTCCCAAAACCTTCTCACCTGCTTCTTCTGGACTTCCTAGGGCTGCAGACTACACGATTAGGAAACCACTTGGAGGACCGAGTGAACAAATTTTTGCGGCGCCAGAATCACCCAGAAGCCGGGGAGGTTTTTGTCAGAGTGGTGGCCAGCTCAGACAAGACCGTGGAAGTCAAGCCTGGGATGAAGTCACGGTTTGTGTGCTCTGTTCTCTACACGCTGCGCAAGTGGTCCCCACACCTGCTTGCCAAAAGCCTGCTCTCTGCCAGGCTTTTGAGTTTGATGTCATCATTCAAAGGCTTCATAACAGCTAGTGCATACAGTAGTTCCCCTAGCCAGTTTCCCTTTCTGTGGTTTGTTTCCCAAGATACAGCACAGTAAGTTATTTTGAGAGGGAGAGACCACATTTACATAACTTTTTATTGTAACTAAAATTGTCCAATTTTATTATTCTTGTTAATCTTTTACTGTGCCTAATTTATAAATTAAATTTTATGGCCAAGTACAATTACTCATGCCTGTAATCCCAGCAATTCGGGAGACCAAGGCAGGAGGATTGCTTGAGACCAGGAGTTCGAGACCCTGTCTCTACAAATTTTTAAACATTAACTGGGTGTGGTGACGCATACCTGTAGTCCTAGGTACTTGGAAAGCCGAGGCTGAAAGATCACTTGTACCCAGGGGATCGAGGCTGCTATCGCTGGAGCCCAGGAGGTCAAGCCATGATTGTGCCACTGACCTTCAACCTGGGTGACAGAGCAAGGTCATGTCTCTTTAAAAAAAAAAAAACAAAAACAGGCTGGGCACGGTGGCTCACACCTATAATCCCAGCACTTTGGTAGGCCAAGGTGAGAGGATTGCCTGAGCCCATGGGTTCAAGACCAGCCTAGGCAATTTGGCAAGACCTCATCTCTACAATAAATCAAAAAATTTACTGGGCATGGTGACACTTGCCTGGAGTTCTAGCTACTTGGGAAGCTGAGAAGGATCCGAAGGATTGCCTGAGCCCAGCAATCGAGGCTGTGGTGGCCATGAGTGTGCCACTGCATTCTAGCGTGGATGACAGAGTGAGACTCTGATTCAAAAAAAAAAATTATGATATGAATAGATGTATAGGGAAGAACATAGTATGTATAGAGGTTGGTACTCTCCCTGGTCTCAGATATCCACTGGCAGTATCATGCATCTCCCCCATGCTTTAAAGGTGCCACTATATACCCCTTTCCTTCTTTCAAAATCCCATATTCAGGGCATCCCCTTTGGGTCCCCTCCCACTTTGGGAGCTTTTCTGTCCTCTCAATAAATAACTGCTTTCTCAAAAAAAAAAAAAAATCCCTAAATGAGATTCATTAGCAGAGATACAATTCCCCAGTAAGTGAAACTGTCATAAAGAATTGAATCCCAGCCGGGCTGTGTGGCTCAGCCTATAATCCCAGCACTTTGGGAGGCTGAGGTGAGTGGATTGCCTGAGCCCGTGGGTTTGAGACCCGCCTGGGCAACTTGGCGAGACCTCATCTCTACAAGAAATCAAAAAAATTAGCTGGGCATGGTAGCGCACATCTGTAGTTCCAGCTACTTGGAAGGCTGAGGCGAAAGGATAGCTGGAGCCCAGCAGGTTGAGGCTGCAGTGGCCGGGAACGGCCACTGCACTCTAGTCTGGGTGACAGAGTGAGACTCCAACTCAAAAAAAAAAAAAAAAGAATTGAATTCCAGCTCTGTGGCTGCTTAGGCTTTGGGGAGAGCTCTGGGCCATTGTCCCAAGAGATGGTCACACCTTTAGCTCTTCTGCATTGACCAGGTTTAGAGCATCAGATCTAGTATGTAAAGCACCTTGCAAACAATTGCATTTGCAAACATTAGGCTCTGGCTTTTGTTTCAGGTTTGTGGATTCTGGGGAAATGTCTGAGTCTTTCCCATATCGAACCAAAGCTCTCTTTGCTTTTGAAGAAATTGATGGAGTGGATGTGTGCTTTTTTGGAATGCACGTCCAAGAATACGGCTCTGACTGCCCCCCTCCAAATACAAGGTAGTTTTCCATCTTTTTGGGGGGGTGTATGTCTTGCAGCAATATGCTGTGTTGTATTAGACTAAGGGTCTGAGCATCATAAAGGAGCCTCTGTGCTTTTGTACTGTACTGGTATTAAGCCACAATAACTAGTCAAACTAGTTAGTTTTGTTTTCCACTAAACTAGTGGGAAGTGAAGTATTCAGATGACTGGCAAGCACATCTTATGTTGTGCGTGCGCATGGGCCAGCTTGTGGTCGTCGTCTCCTCTTACCTAAGGTGGGTAAACCTAGGGCACTTGGGGTGGGGCTGCCCCATGCACCTGTACAGAGGAAATAACTGTGCTAGGAATTATTTCCTGTTCAGTGGAGAATCTAGGTAAGGGGGAACAGGAAGTGGCTTTTTTCAGTTTGCCCTGATCCTTTTGTGGCTCCGTGATGAGTGGTACCATCCATTCTGTAGTTCAGTGACAAAAACCAAATGCCATTTCACTGGTTGGCAGTGACATCAGTGACTGGTGTTTTTATCACATCCTATGTAGTGGCCAGAAATAAAACTTATCTCTGGAGGGGTTTTTTTGGATGCTTGTGTTTGATACCAAGTTTGAGGGATGCCCTGCATTAAGCATGTTCCCTTCCCCCTGCCCCCTCCCGCCCCCCGCCCCACAGGCGTGTGTACATATCTTATCTGGACAGTATTCATTTCTTCCGGCCCCGTTGCCTCCGGACAGCTGTTTACCATGAGATCCTCATTGGATACCTAGAGTATGTGAAGAAATTGGGGTGAGTTTGGATTATTCAGAACCTCTTTTTTTAATTTTAAGTTTCATGTGTTCTTATTTTTACATCTTGAAATCAATTCAGAAGTCCCCAAAGATCCTTTTTCAGGTTGCTCCCCAGACACTCACATGTCTGGCCCCTAGACACAGTGCAAGCTTTCCCTGCCTTTACTGTCTTTTCATTCTTTTTTCATTTGAGTCTTTTTTTTTCTAACTTTATTGAGGCAAAATTTACCTACAATAAAATTCACCTATTTCAGGTTTATGATTCATTGGTTTTTTGTGATTTTACCAGACAGTGCAACCATCACCAGAAGTTTGTTTCAGAACAGTTTTTTGTTAATCCCTGCCCCATCTCTGCCCCACGTGACCACTAATCTACTTTTTGCCCCTATGAATTTGTCTTTTTGGATATTTTTGCCCCTATGAATTTGTCTTTTCTGGATACTTTGCATAAGTGTAATCCTGCAGTATGTGCCTTCTTGGGTCTGACTTCATTCTCCAGCACTTAGTTTTTATACTCCAGATCTGTCACATTCCTTTCCCAAACTTGAAAAGATTAGAAGTATTTCATCAGAGGGTCTTTAGTAGAATGAATGAAATTTATGTTGCCATTAACCTCTTAGAGAGAAATACTCTACTGAACTGCCTTTACAAGACTTAAGAGGAAGGAGATAGTAAAATTCAGGCTGGACATGGTGGCTCATACCTGTAATCCCTGCACTTTAGGAGACAGAGGCGAGAGGATTGCCTGAGTCCAAGGGATCAAGATCAGCCTGGGCAACTCTGTGAGACCTCGTCTCAACAATAAATCAAAAAATTAGCCAGACATGGTGGCGCTCACCTGTATAGTTCCAGCTATTTGGAAGGCTGAGGTGGAAGGATCGCCTGAGCCCAGCAGGTTGAGGCTGCAATGACTGTGAGCATGCCACTACATTCCAGCCTGGATGACAGAGTGAGACTCTGGCTCAAAAAAAAAAAAATCAGCCGGGCTTGGTGGCTCAGCCTGTAATCCCGTGCCTTTGGGAGGCTGAGGTGAGTGGATTGCCTGAGCCCGCGGGTTCGAGACCCACCTGGGCAGGCAAGACCTCATCTCTACAATAAAATCAAAAAATTAGCCGGGCGTGGTAGCGTGCACCTGTAATTCTGGCTACTCGGAAGGCTGAGGTGGAAGGATCGCCGGAGCCCAACAGGTTGAGGCTGTGGTGGCCAGGAGCAGCCACTGCACTCTGGTCTGGGCGACCGAGTGAGACTCCAACTCAAAAAAAAAAAAAAAAAATCAGTGTATCACTTTGAGTCATTACACTCCTGGGCACTTTCATGAGGCTACACGTTTCCTTTGCAGGATTGGCCCCACCTTGTGTGTGCACCCCTGAGAGGGAGGTGTTTCAGGGCTGATGTTCAGGCTTAGATTTGCACAAGACAGAGTTCCAGCCTCAGCCTCCTCCACCCCTTGGCATGCTGGTGTACACCCTCTCTTTAACAAGTTCCACAATAGCATTATGGATTTTTCTTTATAATTCTGTCCTTGCTTTCGCCCCTACTTCTTGTTTCGCTGACACTTTCGTCTGATTTGTGTGCATGTGTCCTGCAGGTATGTGACAGGGCACATCTGGGCCTGTCCTCCAAGTGAAGGAGATGACTATATCTTTCATTGTCACCCCCCTGATCAAAAAATCCCAAAACCGAAACGTCTACAGGAGTGGTACAAAAAGATGCTGGACAAGGCATTTGCAGAGCGGATCATTCATGATTATAAGGTACCCAGTGCTGAAGGAAGGTAGAAGCTTTTGTTACAGTTGAGTGAAATATATTTGTGTGTCTCTTCCTCTTGTACTCACATACTTTATAATTATGTTTACTTATAAGAATTAGAAAGCAGAAAAATAAAGCATACATTGAAAAATGTAAAAGCATTCTCTATAGTGGATCAGGATTTTTGCCTGGTCATCAGAGCAGTACAGTCAGTGCCTGTTTAAATCAGCTGGTGTGAGTAGCCTATGCACACACACTAGGGTCTCCATTACCCTGGTGGGTGGCACATGTCTGGTCTCCAGGTGCACCCTATGGGCTCCTCATCTCACCACTGTGCTTTGCTCCCTCCCAGGACATTTTCAAACAAGCAACTGAGGACAGGCTCACCAGTGCCAAGGAACTGCCCTATTTCGAAGGTGATTTCTGGCCCAATGTGTTGGAAGAGAGCATTAAAGAGCTAGAACAAGAAGAGGAGGAGAGGAAAAAAGAAGAGAGCACCGCAGCTAGCGAAACCACCGAGGTACCAACACTCCTCCAAGCCCTGCTGCCTATACATCCCACTAGAGTTGTGGGAGGGGGCACCAGGCCATATTCGGGATGGCAAGGTGGGAAGTATGTGGTTGCTGCTAAGTTCTTTCTGTGGTGGTACTTTTATTTCCACATTCACATCGTCCCCATCTACAGCAGCAGGACACTGGTGGGCAGAGGTGCGGGCTCTTGGGTCTCTGCTCGGGGGATTCTCCTGGAGGGCTAGGGGGTCCACTTAAACTCAGAGAGCAAAGAGAGGAGATGTGCTGTCAGGGAAACAGAGGAATATGGCACATGTCACGGTCAGGACCCAGCCTGCTGTTCTCAAAAGTGACTTATTGAGGAGATGCTCAGCTGCCAGGCTCCTGTGTTTGGCGGTGGCTCTCCATGTGGAACTGTGCCTTTCTGCCCTCCCCCTGCATACTCGAACTGAGTGCCCAACAGTGCCAGGAGAATTGAACAGAACTCTATCCCTGCCCCCGTGGAGGGTAGGTGTGTTCTAGTAGGAGAAACAAAAAGATGCATAGACATATGTGAAGTGTGCTTGGAGGAGTGGTGGGGACTCTGAGGAGAAAGGAGCAACGGTGAAGGGGGCTTGTCAGGGAGGTGCCAAGTGAGCCAAGACCCACTCACCGTGGGAAGGTGCCAAGGAAGGGCCTTCCAGGCAGTGGGAAGGAACATGCCATATTTGTGACCATGAGGCTTCTTAACAGATGCCCAAGGAAGAGATGATTGGTTCGAGGCATCAGATTGGTTTGTAGCTGTAGGTACACTGAATGTGTGTGAATGTGAAGAGTAGTGACCCTAGAACTTGGGGTAGGTCACTACGACCTGTGAGAGAAAGCTGTGAATTGAGGCAGCCCCTATGTGTGTCTGAGTGGCTGAGTCAGTGTAACTGTCACAGACTGCTCTGGGGAAACAGGAGGGCTGAGCCAAGAGCCAGCTGGTGACATGTTACCATCAGGTGCCTAGTAGCATTCAGCAGGAGAGGGGTGAGGCAGGCACCAAACAGGCTGTAGGAGTTATCATTGCGGTGGCCTGGGCTACAGTGAGTATACACTGTTCCCGTCTTACACATGCACACTCAATGCACAAGTGATTGTTGAGCAGCTGCCAGATGCTACTCCCAGAGTATGTCATTTGCAGGACAACGATAGCGTCGGCTATAGTGAGACACAGATTTGTATCTCAGGTAGTTCCCAAAAAGAACTTTGAGACTGCTGCTTGAGTTCCTTGCTTAGGCCTCCCCAGAGACCAGATCCATCCTCTGACCACACTCCTAAGCCAATGTTTGGTGAATGAATGCTTGAGAAGTTCCTCCTCCTCGAGTTGGTTCAGGAGGACTATTGGAGCTGACCTTTGACAGTCACCAGGATTCCAGTGACTGACTCAGCATTCAGTCCCAGAGAGACCAGTGGATTTTGTGACCCCCAAGTGCCCTCTGTGTGCCAGGTGCCTTGGAGGAAGATGGCTCGAGTCAGAACTGCACCCAGGCTCGTGCAGGAGGTGGTGCTGGAATTCCTGTAGAAGAGGGAATCTGGGCCCACCAGTATGTGGAAGCCTCTGATGCCAGGTTAGAGTTGGTGCCCAGGTTAGAGATTTCTGAACTCCCAGAAGCACACTGCAGGGTGCAGGGACACAGCCCCTGCTGCTACAGGGTCAAGGACTCTGAGGGAGAACACAGGCCCATGCTGAGGCCCGTCCCAGGAGGGGGCACCTTCTGCGGTGGTAGTAATGGGGCTGTTCAGAAGATGAGGCCAGCACATAGAACCGCCGTCCTGTGTGTGTCCCGCTCATAGATGCAGCAGGCAAGGACATGCCTTCCTTGATAATACCTCAGGACCACATGGTGGGAGTCAGCTTCAGTTAGGGCCAGCACTTGGGGCACGATGCTGCTTTGCCATTAAAAGTCATGTTCTTAAGTCAGGGAAACAGGAAGATGTTTCTAGTAGTGTTAAGTGGGGGAGAAACAGGATGCAACTTGATGTGTATGATCCCATCTTTGTGAAGAAAAAGCACAAAAACATACATGCACAGGTAAGATTCCAAGAAGAAAAAAACCAAACTGTTATTGCTCTGGAAAGCAAAAAAAAAAAAAAAAGCTTTTACAAATTATTTGTCTTTATTTTCATGCAGTCAAATGTATTTTGTTTATAATTTCTTAAAAATAGACTTAGGTTTTTAGAAGTTTTAAGGCTTACACATGGAAATTGAGTAGAGTTCCAATATGTTGTAGAACCATTTCTCCTGTTACTGACATTTACCTTAGCATGGTACATTTGTTGCAATTGATAAGCCAATACTGTTACATTATTGTTAACCAAAATTCACACTTGGGTCAGATTTCTTCAGTTGTCCCCTAATGTCCCTTGTCTGCCCCTGAATCCCACTTAGGACCCCGTAGGACATATGGTTATGCCTCCTCAGGCTCCTTGTCAATGGGGCAAGGGTGCATTTGGGTCATCCTTCCCTAGACTGACACCCATTTTGTACTGCCAGAGTTTATTTCTTGTCTTGTTGAAAATGAAATTTTTTTTTTTTTTTTTTTGGCA
>NW_007258213.1:495911-509742 GCF_000164805.1 Carlito syrichta | reverse complement strand
TAATCCCGCACCTTGGGAGGCTGAGGTGAGTGGATTGCCTGAGCCTGCGAGTTCGAGACCCGCCTGGGCAACTTGGCGAGACCTCATCTCTACAAGAAATAAAAAATTAGCAGGGTGTGGTAGCACATGCCTATAGTCTGTAGTTCCAGCTACTTGGAAAGCTGAGGCGGAAGGATCGTCGGAGCCCAGCAGGTCAAGGTCATGGTGGCTGGGAGCGTGCCACTGCACTCCAGTCTGGGCAACAGAGTGAGACTTAACCTCAAAAAAAAAAAAAAGAAAATGAAATTCTTTGGACCAAGGGAAGCCAACTTCTAGTTGGGTTTTATGTCCTGAATGACAAGTCTACATTCTTTCCTGAGGAACGTTTGATTGAGGAACAGGCCCCTCTTAGACTTTAGCCAAGTAACTGAAGCATTAATGGAGGCCTAGGGACCCCACAAGAGGGAGCAGGGGCGAGGAGCCATCCTACCCTCAGAAGGGCATCAGGGAAGTCCCTGCTCCTCTCACATTTGCACCTTTCCTGTGTCTCCCCCAGAAAACTCACACGCAGGAGATGTTTTTAGAGCCTTTCTGAAGGCAATGATGTGACGCCTGTCAGCATCCAGTTGTGGAGCACTTGTGGAAATGGCTTCTACTTTCCTCATTCATTCATTTCTGAACCAGCCTTCTGGGTCTGTTTTCTCTTGAGAGGCAGTATGGTATAGAGCTGAAAATGGCACAGACCTGGCTAAGGACAGGCCCTGCCTTTGTCTTCTGAGGCTGCAGTGTGTCTGCAGCCCATGTGTGACCTTGTGCAGGTAGAAGTCTGCCCTGTTGTGACCTGCCTCAGGCTGGATATCTCTAACCCCCACAACCCAGGACCTAGGTCTCAATGGCAGTTGTAGAGAGGAAAGCCAGCCTCGTCTGGCAACTTTGCATGTTTTTGCAGGGCAGCCAGGGTGACAGCAAGAATGCCAAGAAAAAGAACAACAAGAAAACCAACAAGAACAAAAGCAGCATCAGTCGAGCCAACAAGAAGAAGCCCAGTATGCCCAACGTGTCCAATGACTTGTCGCAGAAGCTCTACGCCACCATGGAGAAGCATAAGGAGGTAGGGGTGCAGGCGGCAGGAGGGACTCGGGGCTCTCTGGACCCAAGAAGAGTAAGAGGAGCTGCAGAGGGAATGGCAAAAGGCTGTCAGTCTAGCTTCTAGAACAGGGCTGTGGTGGGAGAGAGGCCAGCCCCTGAGAGGCAGAACTGGCAGTGTGGTGACGTCATGTGACATGTCACCAGTTTTGCTCCATCCCAGGAAGCCAGGGCCCCGGACAGATGTTGGCCACTTTCCCGTCCTACAAGCAGGGTAGGCTGTGCTGCCCCTTTTGGGGCTAAGCCACTCCCCTCCCACAGGTCTTCTTTGTGATCCACCTGCACGCCGGGCCTGTCATCAACACCCTGCCCCCCATCGTCGACCCCGACCCCCTGCTCAGCTGCGACCTCATGGACGGGCGCGATGCCTTCCTCACCCTCGCCAGAGACAAGCACTGGGAGTTCTCCTCCTTGCGCCGCTCCAAGTGGTCCACGCTGTGCATGCTGGTGGAGCTGCACACGCAGGGTCAGGACCGTTTCGTCTACACCTGCAATGAGTGCAAGCACCATGTAGAGACTCGCTGGCACTGCACCGTGTGTGAGGTAGGCCTGGCATCCTGCACCCCAGCCACCAGCATTCCTTTGTGTGGATGCCGGGGCTGACATCTGTCCAGGATGAGGAGATAGTCACAAGGCAGAAGGCTTTGCTGTCTTCTTCCTGTGTTTTCTGAGCACTCTCAGACACAGACACAGACCTGGCAGCGCTGGCCAGGCCTGACCACACAACACCCCAAGCGAGGCTGTCCAGGAGCAGCTGTGGTCACAGTAGCATGGAGAGATGCTGAAGCACTTCAGCTGGGAGATCTGACCTGTTTATACCCTTCCCATGCCCCCTGTTCTAGTCTAACTAAGTGGTGGGGAATGCCCTCTGTCCTGTTGGCAGGTTAAGCACTTGGTCAGGGGTCCTGCTAGCCCCATGGTCATATTCCCTGGCTCCCCACTGCAGGGGTTTTGGCCCATGAGAAATGGCTTGAGTGTCCCTTTAGTGGGCTGTGTGTCTGGCAGTGCTAAGCCCTCTGCCTCCCTTTCTTCAGGTGATGACAGACATTATCCTCCACATTTGTCACCTCCCTCCTCCCAGATGGTTTGTAGTCACCTTCCAAATTGGAGCAGCTTGCTGAGCTCTCCTCTCCCCACCTTTAAACTCCTTCTTTTCCAGCTTTCTGCAGCCTTCTTTGTCGTCTTTCAAATTTCTTAATGCTAGGATTTTCATGTCTTTTCTTTGATTACAATTAATCACACCTGGGCCTAGGACTCCATTCTTCAAATGTAGTGCTTTTTTTTTTTTTTTTTTTTCAGTAGGAGTCTCACACCGTCGCCCAGGACGAAGTGCAGTGGCTCGCTCAAGGCTACTGCAACCTCAGCTTGCTGGGCTCAGGCGATCCTTCCGCCTCAGCCTTCCAAGTAGCTGGAACCACTGGTGTGAGCCACCATGCCCAGCTAATTTTTTGATTTATTGGGGAGACAAGGTCTCACCCTGTTGCCCAGGTTGGTCTCAAAGCCGTGAGCTCAGGCCATCTTCTTGCCTCAGCCTCCCAAAGTGCTGGGATTACAGGCATGAGCCACTACACCCAACTTAATGCTTTCTTTTCTTTTCTTTTCTTTTCTTTTTGAGTTGGAGTCTCACTCTGTCACCCAGACTGGAGTGCAATGGCCGCTCCCGGCCACCGCAGCCTTGACCTGCTGGGCTCCGGTGATCCTTCCGCCTCAGCCTTCCAAGTAGCTGGAACTACAGGCGCTCGCTACCACACCTGGCTAATTTTTGATTTATTGTTGAGATGAGGTCTCACCAAGTTGCCCAGGCGGGTCTCAAACCCGCGGACTCAGGCAATCCATTCACCTCAGCCTCCCAAAGCTCTGGGATTACAAGCTGAGCCACCGAGCCTGGCTAGTGCTTTATTTTCTAGGTTTCCAGGTATAGGCAGTGTTCAGTCACTTGGGTTTCTATCTTGGGGAAGACCATTTGGCACTCTGTGGTTAGCCAATGGCTGTCCTTCTGGGGAAGGCGTTTTGTGGCCTCTGGCGGCATTTAAGAAATGTCCATGGCATCCCTCATTCTTTCACTGTTGAGCTTTAGCCTGGGTACAGGAACAGGATGGGACGTGACAGGGTCCCGATGCATTTCCAAGGGCAGAGGAAGCCAGGAAGGAAGGAGACCAGTGTCCACTGCCTGTGAGCCCCAGGCAGACTCCAAAGTCCATGAGGTAGCAGGTTGGGAAGGGTCGTGGGCACAGGCTGGGTTGTCTTTGGAGCCTCCTGGGCTGTTCCCAGGAGTGAAGGTCCTTAGTGGGGAGTGACATGTTGGCTGTCTGTGCTCTTGCCTGGGCACAAACCCAGGTTCAGTGGTGGGAGGAGCAGCCAAGGTGTCTGACATCGGCCTGTGCCCTGTCTGTGTTTGCAGGACTATGACCTCTGCATCAACTGCTACAACACAAAGAGCCACGCCCACAAGATGGTGAAGTGGGGGCTGGGCCTGGATGATGAGGGCAGCAGCCAGGGTGAGCCACAGTCCAAGAGCCCCCAGGAGTCACGGAGGCTGAGCATCCAGCGCTGCATCCAGTCCCTGGTGCATGCGTGCCAGTGCCGCAATGCCAACTGCTCGCTGCCGTCCTGCCAGAAGATGAAGCGGGTCGTGCAGCACACCAAGGGCTGCAAGCGCAAGACCAACGGAGGCTGCCCAGTGTGCAAGCAGCTCATTGCCCTGTGCTGCTACCACGCCAAACACTGCCAAGAAAACAAATGCCCCGTGCCCTTCTGCCTCAACATCAAACACAAGCTCCGCCAGCAGCAGATCCAGCATCGCCTGCAGCAGGCCCAGCTCATGCGCCGGCGGATGGCCACCATGAACACCCGCAATGTGCCTCAGCAGAGTTTGCCTTCTCCTACCTCAGCTCCGCCCGGGACCCCCACTCAGCAACCTAGCACACCCCAGACACCGCAGCCCCCTGCACAGCCCCAGCCCTCACCCGTGAGCATGTCACCAGCTAACTTCCCCAGCGTGGCCCGGACTCAGCCCCCTACCACGGTGTCCACAGGAAAGCCTGCCAGCCAGGTACCGGCACCCCCACCCCCTGCCCAGCCCCCTCCTGCAGCAGTGGAAGCAGCACGGCAGATTGAGCGCGAGGCCCAGCAGCAGCAGCACCTATACCGAGTGAACATCAACAACGGCATGCCCCCTGGGCGCACGGGCATGGGGACCCCAGGGAGCCAGATGGCCCCCGTGGGCCTAAACGTGCCCCGACCCAACCAGGTGAGCGGGCCCGTCATGCCCAACATGCCACCTGGGCAGTGGCAGCAGGCACCCATTCCCCAGCAGCAGCCAATGCCAGGCATGCCCAGGCCTGTGATGTCCATGCAGGCCCAGGCAGCTGTGGCCGGGCCCCGGATGCCTAGCGTGCAGCCACCCAGGAGCATCTCGCCCAGCGCCCTGCAGGACCTGCTGCGGACCCTGAAGTCACCCAGTTCTCCTCAGCAGCAGCAGCAGGTGCTGAACATTCTCAAATCGAACCCACAGCTAATGGCAGCTTTCATCAAACAGCGCACAGCCAAGTACGTAGCCAACCAGCCGAGCATGCAGTCCCAGCCCGGCCTGCAGCCCCAGCCCGGCCTGCACCAGCAGCCAGGCCTGCAGAGCCTGAATGCCATGCAAGCCGGTGTGCCGCGGCCTGGTGTGCCTCCGCAGCAGCAGGCAATGGGAGGCCTGAACTCCCAGGGTCAGGCCCTGAACATCATGAGCCCAGGGCACAACCCCAGCATGGCAAATATGAATCCACAGTACCGAGAAATGCTCCGGAGGCAGCTGCTGCAGCAGCAGCAGCAGCAGCAGCAGCAGCAGCAGCAGCAAGGGAGTGCAGGCATGGCGGGGGGCATGGCAGGGCACGGCCAGTTCCAGCAGCCGCAAGGACCTGGAGGCTACCCACCAGCCATGCAGCAGCAGCGGATGCAGCAGCACCTCCCGATCCAGGGCAGCTCCATGGGCCAGATGGCGGCTCAGATGGGACAGCTTGGCCAGATGGGGCAACCGGGGCTGGGGGCAGACAGCACCCCCAACATCCAGCAGGCCCTTCAGCAGCGGATTCTGCAGCAACAGCAGATGAAGCAGCAGATTGGGTCCCCAGGCCAGCCGAACCCCATGAGCCCCCAGCAGCATATGCTCTCAGGACAGCCACAGGCTTCACATCTCCCCGGACAGCAGATCGCCACGTCCCTTAGTAGCCAGGTGCGGTCTCCGGCCCCTGTCCAGTCGCCGCGGCCCCAGTCCCAGCCTCCACATTCCAGCCCATCACCACGGATACAGCCCCAGCCTTCGCCACACCACGTCTCACCCCAAACTGGTTCCCCTCACCCCGGACTTGCAGTCACCATGGCCAGCTCCATAGATCAGGGACACTTGGGGAACCCCGAACAGAGTGCAATGCTTCCCCAGCTGAACACCCCCAGCAGGAGTGCGCTGTCCAGCGAACTGTCCCTGGTTGGGGACACCACGGGGGACACGTTAGAGAAGTTTGTGGAGGGCTTGTAGCATTGTGAGAGTATCACTTTTTTTTCCCTTTCATGTTCTTGGACCTTTTGTACTGAAAATCCAGGCATCTAGGTTCTTTTTATTCCTAGATGGAACTGCTACTTCCAGGCCATGGAAGGGTGGATTGATGTTTAAAGAAACAATATAAAGAATATATTTTTTTGTTAAAAACCAGTTGATTTAAATATCTGGTCTCTTTCTCTCTCTTCGTTTTTGTTTTGGTTTTTTTTTTTCCGTTTTGTTTTTGTTTGGGGGGGAGGAGGGTTTGTTTGAATTCTTTTTGTCGTCATTGCTGGTGACTCATGCCTTTTTTTAATGGGAAAAACAAGTTCATTATATTCATATTTTTTATTTGTATTTTCAAGACTTTAAACATTTATGTTTAAAAGTGAGAAGAAAAATAATATTCAGAACTGATTCCTGAAATAATGCAAGCTTATAATGTATCCCGATAACTTTCTGATGTTTCGGGAAGATTTTTTTCTATAGTGAACTCTGTGGGCATCTCCAAGTATTACCCCTGGACGATAGGAATTGACTCCGGTGTGCACACACACGTACATACCCACACACACATCGCTCTATACATACTGGCCTAAGCCAAACTCTTGTCTTGCAGATGTAGAAATTGTTGCTTTGTTTCTCTGATAAAACTGGTTTTAGACAAAAAATAGGGATGATCACTCTCTTAGACCATGCTAATGTTAATAGAGAAGAAGCATTCTTTTCTTTCTTCTATGTGAAACTTGAAATGAGGAAAAGCAATTCTAGTGTAAATCATGCAAGCGCTATAATTACTATAAATAAGAAAATTCAAGAAGATTCAATCACTGTATAGAATGGTAAAGTACCAACTCATTTCTTATATCATATTGTTAAATAAACTGTGTGCAACAGACAAAAAGGGTGGTCCTTCTTGAATTCATGTACATGGTATTAACACTTAGTGTTCGGGGTTTTTGTTATGAAAATGCTGTTTTCAACATTGTATTTGGACTATGCATGTGTTTTTTCCCTATTGTATATAAAGTACCGCTTAAAATTGATATAAATTACTGAAGTTTTTAACATGTATTCTGTTCTTTAAGATCCCTGTAAGAATGTTTAAGGTTTTTATTTATTTATATATATTTTTGGAGTCTGTTCTTTGTAAGACATGGCTGGTTGTTCACTCGTAGCGGAGAGGCCTGGGCTGTGGTCAAGGTGGCGACATGGGTGGCAGCTGGGAAACATGGCCTGGGCTGAGCAACCACCCAGAGGGTTTTCTTCCCAGAGACTGAGGTGGGCAGCTCACTGTTGGCCCCACATACCCGATATCCAGAGATGAGTGTGACTCTCACAGTCAGGGACACCAGTGGGTCTGAAACGGCACTTTGCTTCCTGCCCATTTAATCCTCCCTCCAGGTTGTTGTGGTGTCCCCCAGAGGGAGAACTTCCTGTGGCTGGTTAAGGCAGCTTCTCCCCCCACACACATCCCAGAATTGATGCAAAGGGTGCTTTGCGATGCGAGGTGTTTCCTGACTTCCCCACCCTGTACATCCTGCGTGGCCTGAGGGGCAGATGCTGTGGAGAACTGGCCAAATCCCTGATGCAGCGAGAAAAGGTCTCCACTTAAAGGATACTCGCACTCAGCCACATGGCCCCCCTCCCTTTGGGGTCCAGTTCCAGATGCCCTTACTGAGTAGGTGAGACAAGTTGAGCAGGCCATCACAGGAGACCGGAAGTTAACCCTCTGGCCGGTTCTGCCCTTCCCCCAGGTAAAACTCTTTTATCCCCAGTCCTCCAACATAAAATGGTGGTCTCGATGGGGGTGGGGGCTGTGGTGTTAAACTTAGAAACCATGACCCAAATAACACTCTGTTCATGGAGAGGTTTTTAAAATACTTGAATACTTAGTTTGGGATCCAAATTTGAGGAAAGTTTCTAAGAAATTGGAAGAATTCAATCCAGTTTTAGCACAGTTTTGTATCTTGGGTTTTAAAATGTAGATTGATTAAACCAGGTAAGAATGATACTACCATCTAGCACTTCTGACCAACCCCTCTCTCCACCCCATCCAAAAAGGGAAGGAAGGCCCTGCCCTCCAGTGGAGACTTGTCCCTGCTCAGCCGTCTGGGTTCTTGCACACTTGCTGTCCTCTTCAGACATCTTTTCCATTCATGGGAATGCCCTGAGCCATGTGTCAAAAAGTGGATCTGGAGCCCCGGAGGAGTGGCTGCACACCCACACTCAGAAAGTGGTGCTCTCCTGGATGTGTAGCCTTGCAATACAGGCAGTTGGGGGGGTTTCTCTTTCAGGTCATTCTGGAATTCAAGACTTTGTGTACCAACCTCATCCTCTTGAGTCTGCATCCTGTGCAACCGTCTTGGGTAATCCAGATGTCAAAGGATGTGGCCAAGAGTGCAGTCTATGGATACTAAGCCTAAGCTTGTCGTAAGGAAATTTCTGTAAGAAGGCTGGAAAGCCCCAACGCTGTGTCTCATGCTGTATACTTAAGAGGAGAGGGAAAAAAATCCTATATTTGTGATCAAAAAGAGGAAACTTGAAATGTGCTGGTGTTTATAATAAAAGCTGGTAAAACTGCTTGGATTCAAAGATGGTTCAGATTGACTAACGACTCAGAATTAGCTCAGCAGCTAGTCTCTAAGACTGAAGATGCTCAGTTGAGTTCGTCTCAAGTGAGCATGTGATACTGTCTTTGAAATTCTAGCATGGGCCGAGAGCAGTGGCTCACACCTGTGATCCCAGTAGTTTGGGAGGCCAAGGCAGGAGGATTGCTTGAGCCCAGGAGTTCGAGACCAGCCTAGGCAACGTGGCAAGACCCGTCTCTACCAAAAAATCAGCTGGGTGTGGTAGCGCATGCCTGCAGTCCCAGCTACTTGGGAGGCTGAGACAAAAGGATTGCCTGAACCCAGACGGCTGAGACTGTGGTGAGCCTTGATGACACCACTGCACTCCAGCCTGGGCAACAGTGAGACCCAGACTCAAGAAAAATTCTAGCGTGTTAAAAACAGTTGGACTCTGTGGCTCATGCCTGTAATCCCGGCACTGGGAGGTGGAGGCGAGAGAATTACCTGAGCTCGGGTTTGAGACCAGCCTGGGCAACTTGGTGAGACCTCGTCTTTACAATTAAAAAAAAAATTAGCCGGACGTGGTGGCGCATGTCTGTAGTTCTAGCTATTTAGGAGGCTGGAGCAGAAAGATCACCTGAGCCCAACAGGTCAAAGCTGCGGTGGCCGTAAGCGTCCCACTGCACTCCAGCTTGGGCAACAGAGTGAGATTCCCTACTCACAAGAATGAGTCTGGATAACATGACACAGGAAGTCGTTGTCTTCTAAGATCTTGGGTTGAAGACATAAAACTTTCTATCTTTTGTTTGCCGTAAAATGGAGCCAAAGATTTCCTTTAAACCAAAATATGCTTTGAGTATTGCATGGCAAGATAAGTTGCTGTTATTAAAAACAAACCACTTTTCATTGATGAGGTAGTTGCACGTTGGTGGCCATTGTGCTGCCAGGAGTTACTTCAACACAGGACTGTGTGTGCTGGCAAGTAGGTGCTACAGTTGCAAACCTGAAACAGGTGTTCAGGATCATGTGGGGATGGGAATAAAGTCTTTTCATCTTGGACCATGAAGACACACAGCACCCTCACAGGTGTGTAAATGTCACATGCATTACTCGTGTATACGCTGTATCTCACAAATAGAAAGTCAAGGGTATAACACGTCAGTTATACTAAAATGTAAGTGAATGGAGCACCCACACGGACAATAGACTCAAGGAGCTTTAATGAGTCAATGAAAATGCAGTTGATCTAAATTGTATTTAAAATGGTACTTTCAACATGTTCACATTTTCTTACAGGAATTTACTAAGAACCTTTTGGCTATGATATCACTGTTAAATCAGTTCACGAAACGGAAAAGTTCAAAGGGAGCTGACAGTTGTAAAACACCTTGATTAAGAAAGTATCAAGCCGGGCTCGGTGGCTCAGCCTGTAATCCCGCTCCTTTGGGAGGCTGAGGTGAGTGAATTGCCTGAGCCCGCAGGTTCAAGACCCGCCTGGGCAACTTGACGAGACCTCTTCTCTACAATAAATCAAAAAAATTAACCAGGGGTGGTAGCGCGCACCTGTAATTGCGGCTACTCGGAAGGCTGAGGTGGAAGGATCACCAGAGCCCAGCAGGTCCAGGCTGCGGTGGCCGGGAGCGGCCCCTGCCCTCCAGTCTGGGCGACAGAGTGAGACTCCAACTCAAAAAAAAAAAAAGTATCGGATACTTTTAAGGGGATTAGGAAGAGACTCGAGTAAGATTAGATTATACAAAGTGGGCGTGGGCGTGGGCCTGTGGCCTCTGAGGATCCCTGGGCCTGGAGCAAGGCCTTCACCTTGAGTGAGCTCCCCAAATTCTGCTTTCCACCGGGAATAACAAAGTAAAGAGATGGAAATAATCACTGTAGATGTGACAAATGTTCAAATGTATTCACAAAGGAAAATAAGCTCTTAAGTAAGTTGTCCAAGTTCACAGAACCAGAGCAGCTAAGCAGGAGCCCGGGCCTGTGCTGTGCTCCTTAACCAAGCTCCAGAGAAAAGTACCCTCCACTCCTGCCCTATTTCTGTAAGTTCACCTTGGACCCACTTTGGGGGTGCCTTAGGGAAGTGGGGAGTTTATCATACACTAACCCTGTCAGGTAGGCAGTAAGTGGTAACCAAAGGCCCACCCGCACTCAGCCTGCCTATGCTTGGTGCCCACCAGTTACCTCTGGCATTGGGGCAAAAGAAACGTTGACAGCCTTCATGCCGGGCACCCCTGGTGTCCGCAGTGTCAGGCTCATGATGTAGGTGCCCCCAGTTCACCCACCCATGCCCAACGCCTGATTGAGGACTGAGTGACTGAAGTGGCCTTTATGGTCTGTGGCTCTGGACCAGCAACAAAGAAAGCCTCTTATAAACTGGTAAAATATATATGTGACTATATCCATGAACCTCAGTCTAAAGGATCTTAGAGGAAGGACGTGATGTTTAGGGACCGTTCCAAGCTAGGGTGAGAATCGCTTCTACAGGTCCTCAGGTAACCTGCGCAGAATCTGGGAAGGACAGCTGAGGGCTGCGTCCCTTACTGCGAAGCATGTTTTCTCCCATTTTTGCCTGCCAGCTTCCCGCTGCCGAGACGCCCTGGTTATCTCTGACTCCTCAGACATCAGCACAGGCTTGGGGCTCTGAGAAGAGGGATGTGGTTTCGTGTGCTCCCTCACATGGCAGCGATGGAAGAAAACAGGAAAGATGCTCTTCAGGGTCTTGGACTAGACAGTGGCATGGTTCCCGTGCTCACAGAGCTGAGAGATGGAGGGAGACGGGATGGTTGGAGGTCAGAGGACGGCGAGAGGCACCTGAAGCTGACAGGTATGTTAGGGGGCCCAAACTGGGGTCACCAGGAAGAGTGACTGCAGTGGGGCTTGGAGCACACTGGTTCCTCGGAGCTTCATGGGAGGCTGATTCTTGCCATTCCTGACCCTCTACAGACATGTGAGCTTTGATTTCCTGAGCTAGGAAAAGGGATCCCCAAGTGGGAAGAGGGCAGCTGCTATCAGAAGTGCCATGAACAACACGAGTGGGCACCGAGCCAAGGCCCTTCCCTCCAGAGTGGGCAATTCCAGGAATCCCCTCGTGATGCAAATGCAAACCTGCCACTTCCTAGTTTGCATTAAAATTGGCAGGCTCTCTCAGCGCCAGGTGTGTTCATGCAGCAGTGAGCATTGATTGAGCTGGTCGTGGGCACTGACAATCATTGGAGGAAGGGACTGGATGGGGCTAGGACTCCGGAGAACAAACCCAGTTCATGCTGGAAATGAAGATTCTGTAGGTCTGGGGCAGAGTCTGAGAGTCTGAATTTCTAACAGACGAGGCCAACACAGGAGCTGTTGTGTTGAGCAGTGCTCGCCACATCCCAGGATCTCCCCAGGTGTAAAGAGGGCCCCTGTCAGCTTCAGGTGCCTCTTGCACAGTCCTCTGACCTCCAACCATCCTGTCTCCCGCCATCTCTCAGCTCTGTGAGCACGGGAACCATGCCAGGACATGAAGGAAAGGGCTCTGAGCAGCTGGAAGTGCACACCATTGGGTATTTTCCCTGACATATGACCCCCCTCACTACACTTTGAGTAGCAAGGCCTTGGGGGACCAAGAACAAACCATCCTGACTTTGAATCTGTCTTAGCTGGAATGTGTGTGATAAACATGGGTGGAAGGAGAGGAGTTGGGTCAAGTGGTTCTTTGGCCTCATTCACAGCACCCTAAGTGGGCTCAACACCCTAAGTGACTTGGAAAGCTCTCCCAGACCATTTTGTTTGCCCTGGGGAACAAAGAGGTACAGAGAGATGCCCTTCCTGTACAGTCCATTTGTGAAAAATGCAGGTTGGAAGGGAAATAAAAAAGGAAATTAAGTCAGGCTCGCTTTTCCAAAGAAGCAGGTGGAGTGCCTTGTTCCCTGCATATCACCAGGCAGTGTGAAATGCAGATTTGCCATCCTTCACATCGCATGAGCTGCAGGGCCAAGGCCATGGAGGCCAGCGTGGCACCCATCACTCAGAAGTGACCAGCCAACAGGACTGATGAACAACAGCCCCCTTCACCCCATGGCTGGGGGAATTGGCAACTTCAGGGTCATATGTCAGGGAAAATACCTGATAGTGTGCGCTTCCACATGCTCAGAGCCCTTTCCTCCATACTCGGTAGCGTCAGCATGAGAACCCTGACTGAGGGGCCCTCTTTATACCTGAGGAGACTCTGGGATGCGGCGAGCACTGCTCAGGATGCCGCAGTGTCTGAAATCAAGGGCTGTGGCACCCAGGCAAAGGAACAGACTGAGGGCAGAGGGTATGGAGCCATCAGGAAGTCATCCTTAGCAGGAAAGGGACCTGGCAACGCTGCCCGTATGGTCTCTCGACTCCTCAGAAGTGTCAGGGAAGAATGGTGGCTCTAGGAATTAGAAAACCATTGAACATATGTGCGCACACACGCGCACGCGCACACACACACACACACACACACACACACACACACACACACACAGTGAGAGAGAGAGAGAGAGAGAGAGAGAAAACCAAGTTGCTGTTTTGCTCTGTAGTTTCTCAGATCAAACTAATTCTCACTTGTCTTCTCTTTTTTTTTTTTGGAATCTCACTCTGTTGCCCAGACTGGAGTGCAGTGGCCGTTTCCGGCCCCCGCAGCCTCGACCTGCTGGGCTCCGGCAATCCTTCCGCCTCAGCCTTCCGAGTAGCCAGAATTACAGGCAAGCACTACCACGCCCGGCTTTTTTTGATTTATTGTAGAGATGAGGTCTCGCCAAGTTGCCCAGGCCAGTCTCACTTGTCTTCCTGATCATAAGCAAGAGACATGGCAGACTTGAGAGTTGGTGAATATCTTTTATACCAGTGTGTATAGTGACCTTATCCACAAGCTGGGAAAAAGTTATGGTCTGAACTCTTTGAAAGATGCCAGGCCAGGAGGCATCTTTCAAAACCTGCCCTAAAGGTCAGTTCACCAAATTGTGTCCACAGCAGACGTTTCCAGGAGTGAATGCTGCCTCCTCCACCATGACTTCCTAAGGGGCAGTTGCTCAGAAAAGACCCCTTCAGCAAGATTCTGAGGTTGTCTGGACTCAGTCCTGTCTTCCATTTACTGTCCTGGGTTGGGAAGCTAGGGCCTACCAGGTCAGCCCTATTTGCTCCCTTCCTGCAAGGAGCACATTTGGATGTTCATGGTGGTAGGGCCACTGGTTAGTGGCCAGGGAGCCCTCAGAGAGTCCTGTAGCAGCTCTGCAGGTGGGGGCCAGGCCTGTTCTCCCAGTTCTGGCTGTGTTGCCCTGGACAGGTGTCTGAACTGGCAGGGGACTGACATTCGTCAAACATCCTGAGAAACAGTGTCAAATGAATCAGCAATACACTAGATTTCTGACCAGATGCAGTGGTTCACACCTATAATCCCAGCACTTTGGGAGATGGAGGTGAGAGGATTGCCTGAGCCCACGGATCAAGACCAGCCCAGGCAACTTGGTGAGATCTTGTCTCTACAATAAATTTTAAAAATTTAAGCCGGGCTCGGTGGCTCAGCCTGTAATCCCACACCTTGGGAGGCTGAGGTGAGTGGATTGCCTGAGCCCAGGGTTCGAGACCCGCCTGGGCAACT
>NW_007258213.1:494307-495535 GCF_000164805.1 Carlito syrichta | reverse complement strand
ATTAGCCAGGCATGGTGGCACATCCCTGTGGTTCTAGCTACTTGGAAGGCTGAGGCGGAAGGATTGCCTGAGCCCAGCAGCTTGAGGCTGCCAGTGGCCGTGAGTGTGCCACTGCACTCTGGCCTGGGTGACAGAGTGAGACTCCGACTCAAAAACAAAACAAAACAAAACAAAAAACCCCAAACAAACAAAAAGACTAGATTCCTGAGTTCCAACTCATGCTGAGTGAGTTGGCGTCAAAATAATTTTGAGAAATGCACAAATCTTATGCAGGTGCCTCTTGAAATGAAATGTATAGAATTGAATTGGAATGTTTTGACATCTCACAAACCCCAGAAGAGTTACCACCTCTGGATCTGCCCTTCTCCCCATTGGGGTCTGTGTGCTTCTGCATCTGCCAGGGAAATCCCAGCCTCTGAGGCCTGAACACAGAGACATTAGAGAATAGCTTTCAGACAGCAATCAATGTTTTGTGGACTGGCTGGGTGATTCTCTCCTTGTCAACCTCATTTTCTAGCTATTCAAAAAGTGAGCTGCTTTATGACAGGGGTCATGCAATTGGAGAAAGTCCTAGCATCCCTGGGACCTTTCCAGGCCAAGAAATATCCTTCAGCTATGAGCCTTTTCTCCTCTAGGGTAGCTCTCAGGATGTTGCCTGATGAGGTAAGAAGCTTGCTCAGAAGTTGGTGCCTTGAACAAATGATTGAAGAAAAAGAGAGCCGCGTGAATCTGTCTCTCTCTCTTTTTTTTTCTTCAGCAATTTATTTGTTTATTTGTCTTTTGAGTCGGAGTCACACTCTGTTGCTCAGGCTGGGGTGCAGTGTCACACTCACGGCCACTGCAGCCTTGACCTGCTGGGCTCAGGTGATCCCTCTGCCTCAGCCTTCTAAGTAGTTGGAACTATAGGCGTCACAACCACATCTGGCTAATATTTTTGATTTCTTGTACAGATGAGGTCTCACCAAGTTACCTAGGCTGGTCTCAAACCCCTGGACTCAGGCAATCCTCTTGCCTCTGTCTCCCAAAGTGCTGGGATTACAGGCATGAGACACCATGCCTGGTGCAGCAGACAATTTGTTAAGAAACTGTGAGCTGGGCATGGTGGCTCACAGCTGTAATCCCAGCACTTTGGGAGACCGAGGCAGGAAGAGTGCTTGAGACCAGTAGTTCAAGACCAGTCTGGGCAACACAGTGAGACCCCGTTTCTACAAAAATTTTCTTTCTTTTT
>NW_007258213.1:451826-494042 GCF_000164805.1 Carlito syrichta | reverse complement strand
TCCTTCTGCCTCAGCCTTCCAAGTAGCTGGAACTACAGGCGCGCACTGCCACGCCCGGCTTATTTTTGATTTATTGTAGAGATGTGGTCTCGCCAAGTTGCCCAGGCAGGTCTCGAACCCGCAGGCTCAGGCAATCCACTCACCTCAGCTTCCCAAAGCGCGGGATTATAGGCTGAGCCACCAAGCCCGGCCACAAATTTTCAAATTTGTGGTGGTAGTCTCAGCTACTCGGAGGCTGAGGCGGGAGAATCATTTTATCTTTTGCCTATTTGGGGCATTTCCTATAAATGGAATCATGCAGTATATGTCCTTTTGTGTATGGCTTTTTTCACTAAGCAGAATGTTTTCTAGGTTCATCCACATTGCAAGCAGAGACCAGTATTTCATTCTTTTCTATAACTGAATAATATTCCATTGTATGGATAGACCACATTTTGTTGATCCATGCATCTGTCCATGTACACTTGAGTTGCTTCTGTGTTTTGGCTACTGTGAATAATGCAGCAGGTATTTTTTCATGGCCCTCAGCTCACCCCAGAGGGAGACAGTGATTTCTGGAGAAGGAATGGGCAGCCTCATATTGGCTATGGTGGTGTCAGGAGACTTGGGTGGTCTCCCCCTCCCCTCCCCTGCTTCTCTGCCCTAGCCAAGCAACCCTCTCCATCATTTTTCACTAGCTCAACTAAAGTACATCTGCATCTAATCATTGTTTCCTGCTTCCAGATTCCTTGTCTACATGGGGGCTAAATCTACATGTGGCCTACTCAAGGCATGGTTTGGATCTCTAGGTACTTTAAGAAGCCACAATTCCTTGGGCTAGAAGAGGACCCAGTACCACAAGGATCTGAGGCTGAGGGTACATCTCTAAGGCTACATACAGGCCAAGAGAGGACAGAAGGCTCTGGATGATTTGTCTGGTACTTGATAGGTTTGTCCTCCACAGAGCCTGGGTCCTGCTAGTTCAGCAGAGGCCCCACCTATCCTTAAGTGAAGCCGAGCTTTCCCTCCCTTTGCCAAATATACCTTTTCTGTGAGATAAAAGCCCTCTCCAAGCCGTATATTGCTCCATAGACCAATGTGACAGCTCTTACAAAACAGATGAGTTCCCCAGTGGAGTGAAAAATGAATGAAATGTGCATCTAAGATCTCTGGATTCCCTGAGACATCCCGGGAAAGGGCTCTCCCTGGAGTGTGGTGATGGAAAGAGGCAGGCATCGGTTACACGGGTCTGTACAGGGAAGCAGAATGAGGGAATTAATAGTGGGTGTGTGTGTCGCCGGGCGCGGTGGCTCAAGCCTGTAATCCCAGCAGTTTGGAAGGCAGAGGCGAGAAGATTACCTGAGCTTAGGGGTTCGGGACCAGCCTGAGCAATTTGGCGAGACCTCGTCTCTACAATAAATCAAAAAATCTGCCGCACATGGTGGCACATGCCTGTGGTTCCAGCTACTTGTAAGGCTGAAACGGAAGGACCGCTTGAGTCCAGCAGGTCGAGGTTGCCAGTGGTGGTGAGCGTGCCACTGCACTCTAGCCTGGGCGACAAAGTGAGACTCCGACTCAAAAAATAGAAGTCAGGCCTGGAATTCTCTTTCTCATTCTTTTTAGCTTTTTGGCTGGCCTCGGTCTGCTGGAGCCTTCCAGCGGCCAGGCCGGGATGCATAAGGACCACAGACATCTCCCCGAGGCAGCCTTCCACACCCTCGAGTGGGTACTGTCATCCGAGAAATGCACAGAACGTGGCGCGTGCCCAGCGCGGACCTGGGACTCTAAGACCGGCTACGCGCTCAAGGCCCGGTGCCCTTGACAAAGAGACTCAAGGTCACGGAGGTCCCGCCCCTAGGCGCGACTGTCCGCGCGCGAGGCCGGTCTCGCCCACGCTCCCGTGCAGGCAGCAGCCCGGGCAGCCCGGCGCGCGCCGTGACGTCATCGCGCCGTGCCCGAGGAAGGCCCGTCCCGCGCGGGTCCGGCCCGCTTTCCCCGCCCCGCCCCATCCCGCGTGGTTGCGCGCGGTGCTCTGGCCGGAGGACATGGCGCGTGAGCTGCGGGCGCTGCTGTTGTGGGGACACCGCCTGCGGCCCCTGCTACGGGCGCCGGCGGTGGCGGCCGCTCCTGGAGGTGAGAGCGACCAGGCTGGATGGGCAGCGGGCGAGGTCGGAACGCGGACACGGCAGGGGCGTTCCTCCGAGGCTCTAGCGAGTCTTGGAGCTCCAGGCTGAGAGGATCTCGAAGGCGGCACCTGCCTCAGGGCGTGGGAGGACCCGCAGGGCGGCGTGTGGCGAGCCCTGGGCACGTGCCTTTCCGTCGGCCCTGGTCGGGTGTCTTCTCCTCGGGTGGACTGCCCTGCCACGCGACCTCTCGGGACCTGACACAGGCCGGCTTCGGTCCGGGGTTTGGGGAGGCGCGGAGCAGCCGCGGGCTGGTCCTCCCCGGAGC
Source organism: Carlito syrichta (assembly GCF_000164805.1). NCBI lineage: Eukaryota > Metazoa > Chordata > Mammalia > Primates > Tarsiidae > Carlito > Carlito syrichta. Next base: position 491,612 of record NW_007258213.1, on the reverse strand, counting down.
TCAAGTCGCTTCTGAGAGCGGACTCACTGAGGGTACAGGTGTGTTGGGGACGGACTTGCGCGGGGAGATCGTGCGAGTCCCCCGGGCTGTACTTTTACCTCCCCGCCCCCTGGCTTGCACCAGCCGTTCTTTCGTTAGCTGGTTTGTTAGATGCATTTCTGAGCGCCCGCTCCGCGCCGGGCACAGGTTCGGCGTCTTGGGACGCGACAGGCAACAAAACCAACAGCGACGTCGCCCGGACCCTCAGGGATCTGGTGCACTCTGGGTTGTTGACCCAGCTGTAGCACCAGGGCCTGGAATTGGTGGGTGCTCCGGACAAGAGGAATGACCTTAATCTCTACTTTCGCACACCCTGCTCGGAAGTAACCACAGTGAAGGTTTTGGCTCTTCTCCCGGGCTCTGCACACTCACTTACACCCATGAATAAATATAAACACACATGTGTAACTGACTTTACGTTAAAAAGCTGAAATCTTTTATGCATTGTGCTACAGGATTTTTTTCTTTGCCGTTACCAGCATTCTTTATATCTTTTTTCTTGTCAGTTTGCACGAGTCTTGGGGCTTTCTAGTGGCTACACAGTATTCTTTTTTTTTCCAGTCGGAGTCTCACTCTCACCCAGGCTGGAGTGCAGTGGCATTCTCCCAGCCATCGCAGCCTTGACCTGCTGGGCTCAGGCGGTCCTTCCATCTCAGCCTTCCAAGTAACTTGAACCACAGGTGTGCACCACCATGCCTGGCTATTTTTAAAAAATATTTATTATAGATACAAGGTCTTGTCAAGTTTCTCAGGCTGGTCTCCAACCCCTGAGCTCAGGCAGTCCTCTCATTTCTGCCTCCCAAAATGCTGGGATTACAGGCGTGAGCCGCCACACACGGTCTACACAGTATTCTATATTGTGGACATATTTGCTTAACATTGTCCTATTAATGGACTCTAAAGATTATTTCAGGCTTTTGTTTTTATTCCAAGGCTTCATAGAATGTGAAAGTACTTAAATCTTTGTGCGCGTGTGTGGTATTTCTTTACTTACATGATTAGAGTTATAGAATTATTGTTTCAGAGCCTATGTCTTTTTGGAATGTTAGCCAATATTGCCAAACTGGTTCAAAAAGGCTTTATCAATTTATATTCCCATTAGCAGGCATCAGGATTGCCTATTCGATAATGTCTTCTCCAACACTGGATATTATGCCTTTTCCACACCAGTCATCTATAAAAGATACCTTGCTTAATTTTTTTTTAAGTTTTAAAGCAAAGTTTATAGAGAAAGACAAGTGGAAAGAAAGGGAGACATGCCAGAACTGGCTTGGGCTAGAGAAACCGCCATACCTTGCTAATTTTTGTTTGGATACTAGGAGTAAGAATGTTTTCACTTAATGGCTATTTGTATATCCTCTTTTTATCTTTCATACCTTTTTCTGTTACCTGAGTTTTTAATTTTGGTGTAGTTTTTTTTTTTTCCCTTAAGTCTTGATTTTTTTTTTTTCCAAGTCAGAGTCTCACTCTGTTGCCCAGGCTGGAGTGCAGTGGCACATCATGGCTCACTGGGACCTCAACCTCCCGGGTTCAGGCAATGTCTTCGGCCTCAGCCTCCGTTCATCCCCCATTCATTTCAGTAGCTAGGGCTTGGTATGTTTCCTAGGCTGTCTTCACTAGAAAGGCATTCCATGCTGAGAAAACTGCAGATGCAAGGGTAAGGAGGTACTTTGACAAGAGACTAGATGGAGTATGCCAGAGTGCTGGTGAAGGAGGCTAACAAACGTGACCTTTCTTTTCTGTCAGATATAAACCTGTGGGTAGAAGCCACATCCTGTAATTCTCAGGATAGTCACAGAGCCAGACTTGGGCCCAATACTTGGAGAACCAGTTACCTGGCACTATGAGGAACACACACACCAGACTTTCTGATGCCCCCAGGGCCTGATAACTGATTCATTTACCGATAATGTCCTTTATTGTGAATCTTAAATTGATTGGTAGTTGGAAACCAACTGTATTATAAACAACAGAATTACAGCCAAGTAATCCTCTCCCCTGGTAAGAGTGCTTATTCATTATAGGAAGTAGGGATAACAGAACATGGATTACCTGGGAAATGCAGTGTTAATAATAAAAACATAAACTGCCATTAGATCTTTTTACTGGAGCTCCAACAAGTATCAGAAGTATCAGATTTTCCAGTAGACTGATGAGGCTACCTCCCAAAGGAGAGGTTCAACCTGAAAAAATCAGCAGCAGATGCAGTTTCCCAAAGCAAATATGATTTTGTGGTCAGGCAGATGGGCTGGTGGCTGGTTATTTTGCATGGCCAGGTGACTGCCATGTTCACCAGAATTGCCAAGCCTAGATTCCTAATCATGCCAGTTGCTCTTGCTTTTGTGGTTGAAATGACCAGAACATGACTGTGGGTACTAGTTGGTGCTGGAGGTCTTAGCCCTTTACGTCCTCTGTCAGCTGGAGCCCTTGCTGGAATTTCCTGTCTTGGAATTAAGAGTTGTAAGGGTGGGTTCTGCTTCCAGCACTGGGAAGGCTGAAGGAGCTAGTTTCCTCTGTTTGCTGAGGGCCCAAACACTGGCAGGTTTGCTTCATCACTTGGACTCCACCCTTGAGAGGGACACCTGCCTGACTGAACTCTCCCTTTTAGTGCTTTATTTTGTTGACTTGTTTGTTTCTTCTGTTTTCCCTTTGCTTGGAGCTCATGCTCTTTAATTTCTTTGCCTCTTGCCCTGCAGCCTTCACAAGAACTAAGGTGAATTTCTGGTGTTCTCAGGCTGTCCTTTTTTTTTTTTTTGAGTTGGAGTCTCACTCCGTTGTCCAGACTCGAGTACAGTGGCACACTCATGACCACCCCAGCGTTGACTTGCTAGGCTCCGGGGATTCTTCCACCTCAGCCTTCCAAGTAGCTGGAACTACAGATGTGTGCTACCACGCCCGGATAATTTTTTTTAAATTTTAATTTATTGTAGAGATGAAGTCTTGCCAAGTTGCCGGGGCTGGTCTCGAACCCTCAGGCTCAGGGAGTCCACTCCCTTGGCCTCCCAAAGTGCTGGGATTACGGGCTGAGCCACCTAGCTTGGCCTTACTGGTCAAATTTTACTTTCTGTGAAACAGCTCTTATATTTCTAAGATGGTGTGCCACTCTAAATTTAACAGTCTTACTGCCTTTGCCATCTGTATAAGCTGTGGTGTTGGGGCTTAGGCAGAGTAGGGAGGTATGGCTCAGCTGTCCAAGGTGTACTAGGCGGGCCTTCACCTTGGTTAAGACCAAGGGGGCTGAGTTATCTGAGCTGTCTGAAAAAGACCAAGACCCAAGTGTCCTAGAATAGCAGAGACTATTATTATTATTATTATTATTATTATTTTGAGTTGGAGTCTCACTCGGTCGCCCAGACTGGACTGCAATGGCCGCTCCTGGCCACCGCAGCCTCGCCTGCTGGGCTCTGGCGATCCTTCCGCCTCAGCCTTCCAAGTAGCCGGAACTACAGTCATGCGCTACCATGCCTGGCTGATTTTTTGATTTATTGTAGAGCTGAGGTCTCGCTGCCCAGGCGGGTCTCGCACCCTTGGGCTCAGGCAATCCACTCACCTCAGCCTCCCAAAGGCATGGGATTACAGGCTGAGCCACCGAGCCCGGCTAGAGACCTTATTAGTAACTGGCTGAGTAGTTGTCCTAAGCTAAGATGAAAGAGAAATCTCCAAATACTTTTGCTACCTTTGGCAAGAATAAAGGGACTACAACTTAGTGAGTTGATGAGAAAAACAGAGGAGGAAAATAAACATTTATACCCTCAAATGTCAGTAAATATTGTGCAACAAAGGTGAGTTCCGAAAAGGAGCCCTTTACTGAGGCCAGTAGTGCTTGTTTGCTTATCTCAAAATACAGTGAATGGGTCTTTAAAGAGAAGGAAGATGTGTCCAGTTCACACTCAAATGAAGTACTTTAGGTTCAACATGAATATGTTCTTGGATTATGCTTTTGGTGCCCAAGGTGTAGCCAGCTAGAATTTTTCTAAACACCATCCTGCTTCGTCCTACTGAAGACTTGCCTTTTACTAGGAAGCTGCTTTTGCCTAGTTCACAAAGAGACGTCCCTGAAGTTCTGTAGCATTTAGTAAAGATGCATTTCAGGATATTTATTTCTGGTGTGGTTAGTTATTTCTGCTAAAACCACTAGGAATTACCATAAGAGCTGTAGCTAGGAGGACCAGTGTCTGCTCACGGGGGCATTCTTTCTGTCTGCTTTTTAAATTGGCAAGTTCCCATAAACAAGGTAAATTGAAAGCTGATGTAACTGAGTCATGGGTTTTTTGTTTTGTTTTCTTTTGTCTTTGAGCCAGTTTCTCACTATCACCCATGTTGGAGTGCAGTGGCACACTCAGCCACCCCAGCGTTGACCTGCTGGACTCTGGGGATCCTTCCACCTCAGCCTTCCAAGTAGTCGAAACTACAGGTATGCACTACCATGCCTAGCTAATTTTTTATATATTATAGAGATGCTGTCTCACCAAGTTGTCCGGGCTGGTCTGGAACCCCTGGGCTCAGGCAGTCCTCTCAACTCGGCCTCCCAAAGTGCTGGGATTACAGGTTTGAGCTACCGCACCTGGCCGTGAGTCATGGGTTTTAACAAATGGCTCAGTTATTTAGCAGCCATATAATCTAGAAATGCAATTAAAATGTAAAAAATTCATTTTGCGACAGCCAAAACAAATGCCATATTAAATGCCATATTAAGAGCAGGACAGGATACAGCAGTACTGCTGAGAGCAAGATAGAGGGGCACAGGTCCTTCTAACAAACTGCTTGCGTCTGTTCAGGGATTTGTGCCCTGAAGGAGAAGTCAGGGCTGCCCATTTTAGTTCACACAGGCTAGTATTCCAGCAGCTGTCAGGCAATGGAGTGTCTTGAGTGAATTTTCCATGAAGATTTTAAAGTAAAACATTTCATTTTAATCATTATGATTGAAGTCTTTCTAAAGACTTAATCCTTAGATAGAACATAACTGAGCCTTTCTTTGATATTTTCAGGTTCATTATTATGAGTGTTAATTTTTGGTCTTCTCTGTAATACACAGGCCCTGCAGGGCCCTTCAGATGTGAAGAATCCTTTACCTATGAAATGTCCTCCACCAGAACTGCATCTTCAGTGGTTATGCATCTTAGGCCTCCCTTACTGTAACTTTAACTTGCCAGATCTCTCTCAAGCCATATTTTCTCCTCCTTTTCCAGTTTTCAGGTGTGGACTTGGGAACTAGAGCATGAAACTTGTTAGCATCAAATTGTTAAAAAAGAGAGTTGGATCCTATGTAGACACAGAGACTTATATAGCCAAAGCTTACTGTGTGGGCTTTAGGCTCCATATTCTGACTGTTCAGACGTGTCCTTCCCCTTATGGTTTTGTTTCTTTGTGTTCAAGAAGTTCTGTTTCCTGATGAATGAAGTGTCAGTATATCTTTTTTTTTGAGTTGGAGTCTCACTCTGTCACCCAGACTGGAGTGCAGTAACCGCTCCCGGCCACCGCAGCCTCGACTTGCTGGGCTCCGGCGATCTTTCCACCTCAGCCTTCCGAGTAACTGGAACTACAGGCATTCGCTACCACGCCCGGCTAATTTTTTATTTAATTCGGCTTTTCAGTCATCTTGAACTTAGTTTACAGAATTTTAAACTTACAAGTAATCTGATAGTTCATTTTACAGAATCTAAAGCTTTAAACATAGAAATCGACTGAGATGTATATTAGATGAGTGAATTTCAAGCTTTTTGTCCACGAACCCCTTCCATAAGAAATGAACTTCAGAGCTGGTAACAGTGGCTCACGCCTATAATCCCAGCACTTTGGGAGACTGAGGCGAAGACCCACCTGGGCAACATGGTGAGACCTTGTCTCTACAACAAATAAAAAAATTAGTCGGGCATAGTGGTGCACACCTGTGGTTCCAGCTACTTGAAAGGCTGAGGCGGAAGGATCACCTGAGCCCAGCAGGTCAAGGCTGTGGTGGTCATGAGCATGCCACTGCACTCCGGCCTGGGCAACATAGTGAGACTCCTACTCAAAAAAAAAAAAAAAAAAAGAACTTCACATCATTATCTGCTATACAAGTATACGTATGCAAATCTGTATACTCATTTAGCTGGAAGAATTTTGTAAAAACTGTATTATGCCATGCATTTTGTTGCTTTCCATTTAATTAAAAAAAAAAAGTTCTGATGTAAGTCACTGAATTGATCTTGTAGCCGGTGGGTCAGTGATCTTGTTTGGCCTGTGGTCTGAAAAACACTTGCATTTTGTGACTGCACCTTCTGGGAAGTTTCACCACGTGTTTATTAAGGGCCTGCTTTGACTTTAACATTATCTATGGGAAAAAAATACATGAGACAGAGGAGTAACCCCTGGAGCATCTTTACAGTGTGTGGCAAGACTGGTCCGTTAAAAAGAGGTCTCTGCTTGCCTGCTGTGTGCCAAGCACTGTTCTGGGTGCCATGGGGAACCTAGGAAACCAACAGACAAGTCCTGGCCCTCTGCAGGGCTGAGGTGGAGCAGGATCAGACACAGACAAGTAAATGCTGGACGATATGTTACATGGTGAGCCCTATGAGGAACCGGGTACGCTGCTGTGTGGGCACAGAGGTCACAGAAGGGATATCAGGGAAGGCCTCACGTGGAAGAGGCATTTAAGCAAAACCTTGACAGAGGTGAAAGAGAAAGCCATGTCCGGATATAGGGAAGAGTGTTTCCAGCAGAGGGAACAGCTGCAGCTGGGCCACCAGGCAAGAATGGGCTGGTGTGTTCAGGGGCAGTAGGAGGCTGGGGGCTGGCGATGGGGGAGCTCTTCAGGTTGACAGCATGTGCACTTATGTCTCAGTAATCGCGACTTCACGCACTGAGATTTGGGTAGTGATTAGACTAGATATTAAGTTAGAGTTAAAGTCAACTTTGATTTTTCTGAGAAATGTCTATTTAATGAGAAGGTAGTGCTGTTGTTCAGAACAAACTTAGGCAGTGAAAACATTTCCTTCTCAGCAGCAGCCACTGCCCTTTCTAAAGAAGCCCCTGCAAGGACCTGTGTATACACACACCCACCTTCCCTTGGAAAGGAACAGAAACGAAACTGGGAATGTACTATATGTAGTCTTCTGTATCTTATAGTTTTCATTTAATTGTATTTTGGGGTTAATTTCATTGTAACTGAGCTCTTATATTCCCTAGTGTAGATGTTTATTGATTTTTTTTTGAAAGCAGGATTTATCGAGAGGACAGAAAAACTTCCAGAGTGGGAGGGCACCCAAGGGGGTTGCCCCATGTTTATTAATTTATGTAACCCTAGACTGGGCTTGGTAGCTTAGCCTGTAATCCCAGCACTTTGGGAGGCCAAGGTGAGTGGATTGCTTGAGGCTGTGGTTCCAGACCAGCCCGGGCAACTTGGCAAGACCTCATCTCTACAATAAAAATAAAAAATTAGCCAGGTCTGGTTGCACATGCCTGTAGTTCTGGCTACTTGGAAGGCTGAGGTGGAAGGATCCCTGGAGCCCAGTAGGTCAACACTGGGGTAGCCATGAGTGTCCCACTGCACTCCATCCTGGGCGACAGAGTGAGACTCCGACTCAAAAAAAAAAAAAAAAAAATTATGTAACCCTCTTATAATGGACATTAAGGTTGCTTCCAGACTTCTTTTAAAAAATGACAGTTGACACTGCCAACAGTTTCTCACACCTTCATCATTGCTAGAATAACAGTATTTTTGATATTTTTGTCAATTTTATAGTGAAAGTGCTGTCTTGTTTGTTTTGAGTAGGAGTCTCACTCTGTCTCCCAGTGCAGTGGCATGCTCATGGCCACCGCAGCTTCGACCTCCTGGGCTCAGGTGATCATTCTGCTTCAGCCTTCCAAGTAGCCAGAACTACAGGCACGTGCTACCACAGCCAGCTAATTTTTTTTTTTTGAGTTGGAGTCTCACTCTGTCACCCAGACTGGAGTACAGTGGCCACTCCCGGCCACCGCAGCCTTGCCCTGCTGGGCTCCGGCGATCCTTCCGCTTCAGCCTTCCAAGGAGCTGGAACTACAGGCGTGCGCTACCACGCCCGGCTGATTTTTTTATTTATTGCAGAGATGAGGTCTCGCCAAGTTGCCCAGGCAGGTCTCGAACCCTCGGGCTCAGGCAATCCACTCAACTCAGCCTCCCAAAGGCACGGGATTACAGGCTGAGCCACCGAGCCCAGCTCAAAGTGGTTCTTGATTTACATTCCACCAGCTATGTTTGGAGTTCCCACCTCACCAGGTGCTTGCAGACACTTGGGGATTTCAGACTTTGTTAATGTTTGTCAGTGTGATGCTATGGAAAGATGTTTTGGTTGTGATTTTAATTGATTACTTATGAAGTTGACTATCTTTTTCCATGGTTTATTTGTCATTTATTTCCTTTTCTGTGAAATACTGTTCATGTCTTTTGTCACAGTTTTTTGTCCTGGACTGAGTGACTTTTTCTTATGTGTTTTTGTGTGTATTCGTGATCTTTTGTCAATTAATACTTAATACTGAAATACATTCTCCCAGTTTGTGTTCACCATTTCATTCTCATCATGGTGTACTTTTTAAAATGAACAGATCTGTAGATTTTTAGACTTCTTTTCTAACATAAGCATTGGAAGCTCTTCAGTTTCTGCTATATACTGCTTCAGGTGCATCCCACAGTTTTTTGGCTTTTTTTGAGTCAGAGCCTCACTCTGTTGCCCAGACTGGAGTGCAGTGGCACACTCACAGCCACTGCAGCCTCGACCTGCTGGGCTCCGGCGATCCTCCCGCCTCAGCCTTCCAAGTAGCTGGAATTGTAGACGCGCGCTACCATGCCCGGCTGATTTTTTGATTTATTGTAGAGATGAGATCTCGCTGCCCAGGCAGGTCTCGAACCTGCGGGCTCAGGCAGTCCACTCACTTTGGCCTCCCAAAGTGCTGGGATTACAGGCTGAGACACTGAACCCGGCCTCATTCCATCTTTTATATTATAGTTGTTATATGTGTCAAACGTGTCGTGTACATATGTTGTAGATATCACTAGACAGTGTTTTAATTTTTACTTTAAAAGATCATATATGTTTTAAAGAAATTAAGAGAAAAATGCTTTTATATTTACTTGGGTTACCATTTCTTTCTCTTTTTTTTGAGTCAGAGTCTCATTCTGTTGTTCAGGCTGGAGTGCAGTGGCACGCTCACGGCCACCTCAGCCTCGACCTGCTGGGCTCAGGCGATTAGCTGGAACCACAGGCATGTGCCCCCACGCCTGGCTAATTTTTTGATTTATTGTAAAGATAAGGTCTCTCCATGTTGTGCAGGCTGGTCTCGAACTCCCAAGCTCAGACAATCCTCTTGCCTTCACTTCCCAAAGTGCTGGAATTATAGGTATGAGCCACTGTACCCGGCCTGCTTACCATTTCTGATGCTCTGCATGCCTTCTTAAGGTCCATGTTTTCATCTGATAGCATTTCCATTCAGCCTGAAGAATTGTAACATTGCTTTTAGTACAGCTCTGCTGTGTATGACTTTAAAGATGTTTATCATGGTCCTCTGGTGTCCATTATTATGAAAAGTTAGCTGTCATTCAGGTTATTCTTCTCCTGTGTAATGTGTCATTTCTTTTCTCTGGCTGCTTTAAAGATTTTCTCTTTTTTTCGGTTTTCAATAGTCTGCTTATAATATACCTGGGTGTTTTTCTTTGAAATTTTCCTGCTGGTGGTTCATTGAGCTTTTTTGTTGTTGTTGTTGTTGTTGTTGTTTTTTGAGTTGGAGTCTCACTCTGTCACCCAAACTGGAGTGCAGTGGCCGCTCCCAGCCACCGCAGCCTTGACTTGCTGGGCTCCGAGATCCTTCCGCCTCAGCCTTCCAAGTAGCCGGAATTACAGGCATGCACTACCACGCCCGGATGATTTTTTGATTTGTTGTAGAGATGAGGTCTCGCTGCCCAGGCGGGTCTTGAACCCGCGGGCTCAGGCAATCCACTCACCTCAGCCTCTCAAAGGCGCGGAATTACAGGCTGAGCCTCCAAGCCCGGCTGAGCTTTTTGAATCTGTACATTTATGTCCTTAACTAGATTTGGGGAAAATTCTTAGTTGTTATTTCTTCAGATATTTTTTCTGCTCCATTCTCTCTCTCCTTCTGGAACTCCAGTTGTGTGAGTGGTAAACTTGTTTCTATTGTCCTGCATATCCTGAGACCCTGTTTATTTGATTTTAACCTTTTTCTCTCTGTTTTACGTCGAATAATTTCTGTTGATCTATTTTCAAGTTCACAGACTTCTTTAACATCTCCATTCTATTAGTTTCATCCAGTATTTTTGTGGTTTTTTTTTTTTTGAGTTGGAGTCTCACTCTGTCGCCCAGATTGGAGTGCAGTGGCCGCTCCCATCCACCACAGCCTCGACCTGCTGGGCTCCGGCGATCCTTCCGCCTCAGCCTTCCGAGTAGCCGGAACTACAGGCGCGCACTACCACGCCTGGCTAGTTTTTGATTTATTGTCGAGATGAGGTCTTGCCAAGTTGCCTAGGCGGGTCTCGAACCCACGGGCTCAGGCAATTCACTCACCTCAGCCTCCCAAAGGTGTGGGATTGCAGGTTGAGCCACCAAGCCTGGCTTTTTGTGGTTTTTTTTGAGACAGGGTCACACCTTGTTGCCTTGGCTGTTCTCAACGGCTGGCCTCAAGCACTCCTCCCACCTCATCCTCTTGAATAACTGGGATTATAGGTACACACTATCACACCCAGCTAAACCCTTCTAGTTAAAAAAAAAATTTTTTTTGAGTTGGAGTCTCACTCTGTCACCCAGGCTGGAGTGCAGTGGCACTCTTACAGCCACTGCAGCCTCAGCCTACTGAGCTCAGGCGATCCTTTCGCCTCAGCCTTCCAAGAAAAAAAAATTTTTAGGCATCACATTTTCTTATCTAATGTTTACATTTGGTTCTTGTGTTATAGATGATAGAGTTTATATTTCTGAGATTTCACATCTTTCATTTTAAGCATGTTTTATTTCATGTCATATACTATTGTTATAATGGCTGTTTTAATTTATTATTATTATTCTTACTGTTATTATTTTTGAGCTGTAGTCCCACTTCTTTGCCCAGGCTGGAGTGCAGTGGCATGCATGCTCATGGCCACCCCAGCGTCGACCTTCTGGGCTCTAGCAATCCTTCTGCCTCAGCCTTCTGAGTAGCCAGAGCTACAGATCCGCGCTACCACATCCAGCTATTTTTAAATTTTATTTTATTGTAGAGACGAGGTCTTGCCAAGTTGCCCGGGCTGGTCTCGAACCCGGGCTCAGGCAATCTACTCGCCTCGGCCCCCCAAATTGCTAGTATTATAGGCTGAACCATCGAGCCTGGCCTGTTTTTAAATCCTTATCTTTCTGATTCCAACATCTGGATTTTCTTGGGGTCTCCATTAATTGCCTGTTCTCTTGACATTTTCCCATTTTGGTATATGCCAAGTAATTTTGTATTACATCCTAGATATTGTGTATGCTATCTTGTGGAGTCTCAGGATTCTGTTATATTCCTCTGAAAAGTTGTTTTATTTATTTACTTGTTTATATTTTGAGTGGAGTCTCACTCTGTCACCTAGGCTAAAGTGTAGTAGCACGCTCATGACCACTGCAACCTCAACCTGCTGGACTCAGGTGATCCTTCTGCCTTAGCCTTCCAAGTAACTGGAACTATAGGTATGTGCTACCACGCCTATCATTGTAGAAACTAGGTCTTGCCAAGTTATCCAGGCTGGTCTTGAACCCCAGAGCTCAGGCAGTCCTCTTGCCTCCACCTCCCAAAGTGCTGGGAATTGCAGGTGTGAGCTACTGTGCCTGGCAAAAAGCTGTTTTGTCAAAGTGGGATATTAACTTGGTTGGTCTCAAACTGCTTGTGTTGTCTCTTAGGCAGCAGTTCATTTCTATCATTCTTAAACTCACAGGTGCGTAGTTCAAGGGGGTCAGTCAGAGACCTAAGATAATTTATTTGCAGAATTTGGGGCTCTCTTTCTCTGACTTTTCCTTTCTGGAATTTCCCTTCACTTTCCAGTTTCTATGGTTATCCTAATATCTCCCCTGGTTCATAGAGCCAAAAAAAAGTGTACATTGTATATGTGCTCTCTTAGAGTTTAGCCCCTCTTCACGGACCTGAATACAACCTGCCCTTATTTTCTTTTTTCTTTTTTTAAGTCAGAGTCTCACTCTTGTCACCCAGGCTGTAGTGCAGTGGCACACTCAAAGCCACTGCAGCCTCGACCTGCTGAACATAGGCGATCCTTCCACCTCAACCTTCCAAGTACCTGGAACTACAGACGCATGCCATCACGCCCAGCTAACCTGCCCTCATTTTCTGCTGTTCCTTTCTTCTAGATAGCAACTCTCCTCCAAAATCTGCCTGCTTTTGTTTGATTCTCCAGAGTCTCCATGTGATCTTATTTTGTCCATGTTCCTAAGTTCATGGTTGTTACCTGTGGGATGTTTGCTGTGGTGTAGGATACAGCTCAACCATTCAGGAAGTGTCACTTGGTGGAGTAGAGTTAAATCTAAACATGAAATTGTTCTTCTCCGCATCACATATGTACAATTGGAGAGTGTCTGATTGGGCCATGTAATTCCAGAAAAATAATCAGCGTATTTCTCACAGTTGAAAATACGAAGTGTGTTTGAATCTAAAGAGCATAACTTAAGATGCCATTATGAAGCAAAGCCACAGCAGGAACTATGACTGATTTGCAGGAAGGATGGGAGATTTTTTAAAAAAGAGCAAAAGAATAAACTTAGTGTGTTTTTACTCATTTGCCTTACTTGGGTGACCCCTGTAAGAGTTGCTTTTTTAATTCCTGTAAACTAGTTTAAAATGACCTTGCTGGACCACTAACACCATCTGTCAGCTGTCTGAATGTGCTTCTGTTTGCATATAGTCTGGTTTATAAAAAGTTTTATGCCTGTAAAAAGAACTACTTTTAGGCTGAGTGCAGTGACTCACGTCAGTAATTCCAGCTCTTTGGGAGGCCAAGGTGAGAGGATTGCCTGAGCTAAGGGGTTTGAGACTAGGCTGGACAACTTGGTGAGACCTCATCTCTACAACAGACCAAAAAATTAGCTGGGCGTGGCCGCTCATGCCTGTAGTTCCAGGTACTTGGAAGGCTGAAGAGGAAGGATCACCTGAGCCCAGCAGATCAAGGCTGCGGTGGCCGTGAGCATGCCACTGCACTCCAGCCTGGGCGACAGACTGAGACTCCTACTCAAAAAGCAAAAAACTACTTTTGTAATAGATACTTTGGCATACCAAGAAATATGGATGTTCTTGCCTTTAAAGAGTTTTATACTAAGAAATATAAGCCTGTCCGTGCCCTAATTTGTTAAGATAAATGATATTAACCAAAAAATTAATAGTATAAGGAATACCAGGCTAGGTACGGTGGCTTATGCCTGTAATCCCAGCAATTTGGGAGGCTGAGGTAAGAAGATTGTGTGAGCCCAGGAGTTTGAGACCAGCCTGGGCAACATGATGAGACCTTGTCTCTATGATAAGTAAAAAAAGTAGTGGGGCATGGTGGCATGCACCTGTAGTCCAGCTGCTTGGAAAGTTGAGGCAGAAGGATTGCCTGAGCCCAACAGGTCGGGGCTGTGGTGGCTATTAGTGTGCCACTACATTCCCTCCTGGGTAACTGAGTGAGACTCCCACTAAAAAAAAAACCCATAAAACCATAAACTGACATTTAGCAGCAGTTTTAAATGAGCAGCACAGAGAATAAACTCTGAGTTCATAGGAGTGAGAGATTATTGTGAATTGCAGGGGACAGAGAAGCCTTAATAATGGATGAAAGGGCCTCAAGCCAGGTCCTGAAGCAGTTCAGGTGGAAAGAAGGGGTGTGGTTGCAGTTTGGGAAAGCAGCTTGAGCACTGGCAGTAGGTGGGAGTGTGAGGGGGATGTGGGTGGGTGTGTGTGTGGGTGTGATGTCACATTTAAACTATCAGTGTTTCCCATTTTGTGTGACCCCAAACCACCAGATAGTTTAATCCCAAGACCTTGTAGCCTGACATTGAGGTTTGTGGTTTTTTCCTTGAAGTCAGAAACTGTACAGATAGTATATTTGTTATGTGGTTCTGGCAGATTTATTCCACTATTGATATAGTCTTAAAGTTATTGTAAAAGGTTCATATAATGTTAGATTAAGTCTGTTTTTAATAGTGCTGACAATATAATCTTAGAATTAGGATGTGAATTAGGATGCAAAAGTTTGGAAGTCCTGGTTGGAAATATAAATTGCTTAATTTTTCCCTTTTTCCAACTATGAGGACACATATATACTCTTGTCATAAACAACATGTTAAATCCTTTAAAAAGTATTCTGAGTATTACATGAAGAAAAGCAAAAGGACTAGAGAAAAATAAAACATGGGGGAAAATGTGTTTAATCTTGTAAGGAAGTCCTTTACAAACAAAAGACTAATTTTCTTAATATATAAAAAGCTCTTACAAATCAATAAGAAAAATATTTAAAATGTAGTAGAAAAATCAGGAGTCTATCAACAGTCCATTAACAAAAGAGGAAGGAGGTAATTTTTTTTTTTTTTTTGAGTTAGAATCTTACTCCATTGCCCAGGCTGGAGTGCAGTGGCACACTCATGGCCACCCCGGTGTTGACCTGCTGGGCTCCCACAATCCTTCCACCTCAGCCTTCCAAGTAGCTGGAGCTTTAGCACGTGCTACCACGCCCGGCTAATTTTTTGATTTATTGTAGTGACGAGGTCTTGGCAACTTGCCCAGGTTGGGCTTGAATCCGTGGGCTCAGGCAATCCACTTGCCTCAGCCTCCCAAAGTACTGGGATTATAGGCTGAGCCACCGAACCCGGCCAGGTAATATTTTTAAAATATAGAAAAGTACTCAATCTTGCCCAGAATAAGAGAACTATTAATGAAAACTACAGTGAAAGTTTTCCCTGACAATAGGCAGAGATCCAAGAATTTCACCATAACATCATCTTAGCAGGAATGTGGGGCGTTGCTGGTGGGAATGTAAACTGTAGAATTTAGCATGAACAGAGTCTTTGTGGAGGGCAACTTGGCAACATCTACCCAATTTAAAATACATAATCTTGGACCAGTGATACACTTCTAGATGTACACCAGTGCATATATGAAATGGCACATGTACAAGAATATTCCTTTAGAGCACTGCTTTTTATTTTGAAGCTTTTAATCTTGAAATAATTGTATACTGACAGAGATGTTACCGAAGTAGTACAGATGGCTCCCTTTCCCCCCAACCCCCTGATGTTAGCCTCTTATGGATCCTTCGCTGGGTCTCCTGTCTCCTCTTTTCTGTGAGTGGTTTTCAGTCTGTTTTTCAGGACTTTGAACCTTTTTTGTGTGTGTGTTGGAGTCCTGTCTCCCAGGCTGGAGTGCTGTGTCACTCTCACAGCCACCCCAGCATCAACCTGCTGGGCCCCGGCGATCTTTCCACTTCAGCCTTCCAAGTAGCCAGAACTATAGGCGCGTGCTACCATGCCTGTCTAATTTTTTGACAAATTGTAGAGATGAGATCTCACCAAGTTGCCCAGTCTGGTCTTGAACCCCTGGGCTCAGACAACCCTCTTACCTTGGCCTCCCAGAATGCTGGGATTACATGCTTGCGACACTGTGCCCGGCCAGGACTTTGAACCTTTTGAAGAACACTAGCCAGTTATTTTATAGGATGCCCCTCAGTTTAGATTTTTCTGACATTTAGTTACGTTAGATAGAGATGCAATTTTGAAGCAGAGTTTGGTGGCATGTGCTTGTAGTCCTAGCTATTTGGGAGGCTGAGGCATGAGGATCGTTTGAACTCAGGAGTTGGAGTCTAGCTGGACAATATAGTGAGACCCTTTCTCTAAAAGAAAAAAATGGAGAGGGAGGTGTGATTTTTGGCAAAAAGATACAGAAGAAAGGCTGTTTCCTTTCAACACATGAGGAGTTGCATGATGTTGACATGCCTTATTTCTGATGATGGTGACAATGGTCATTTAGTTAGTGGGTACTTGACTCTTTCTCCACTGTAAAATTACTGCTTTTTGCTTTGAAGTCAGTAAGTTATCTTGTGGGGGGAGACCTTCAGATTAATCAAATCTTCTGTTTCTGGTAAACATCCGTTGATAATTTGTAGCTGCCACAGTTACTGCTGTGGTGCCGCCTGATGGTAACTTTCGCTTCCCATCCTTCCTTGTACATCTGTTCATTGTGACTCTTCTACAAGGAAGTTTGCTTCTTTCCCCCTGTTTAAGTATGTACTAATGTTTACTTTATTTGCTGGGTTACAATTTACAATCCATTACTATCTTTCTTACTTTGTTGCTCAAGTTGTCCTGAATTTTGCATGGGGATCCCCTCTGTGTTAGACTCTGTATCCTCCTGACATGCCATCCTTTCTGAGTCCTTCATGCCACAGGGTATTCCAGACTCAGCTTGTGTGTTCTCCAGAGAGTTCTGGTTCCTTTTACTGCAGAATGGTATTTATAAACCAAAATCTGTCTTCGGGTAGGGTGGCCAGCCATCCCAGTTTGCCAGGACTAAGGTGTTCCCTGGGGCATGAGACTTTTTTTTGAGTAGGAGTCTCACTCTGTCGTCCAGGCTGGAGTGCAGTGGCACACTCGTGGCCACCACAGCCTCAACCTGCTGTGTTCAGGTAAGCCTTCCACCTCAGCCTTCCAAGTAGCTGAAGCCACAGGCATGCGCCACCACACCTGGCTAATTGCTCTTGCTTTACTGTAGAGATGAGGTCTCGCCAAGTTACCCAGGCTGGTCTCGAATCCCTGGGCTCAATCCTTTCGCCTCCACCTCCCAAAGTGCCTGGATTTCAGGCGTGAGCCACCGCACCTGGCCCGTGGGACTTTCAAGTGCTAAAACTGGGACAGTTCTTGGACCTTGCTCTGGGAAGTCATCACTCTACGGCCCTGTTACCTGTCAGTGGACGGAACTGGGAAATGTGTGTGTGATGCTGGTTTCTGTACCTAATCTGTTCATATGGGAAAGGTCACAAGTTTATAGTGAAGTCTCTGCTTCCAAGGCAACACACACCCTTTTGTAACTTTTCTCCAATAGTGGGGACCTGGCTCATGAGCCACTAACACGTGTTTGCTTGATCTTAGTGTATTTGTCAAACACTTTCAGAACTGCTGACCTACACTGGTGAACAGATTACTAATTCCAGCACAGTGACTTTGTTGTCCTTTGAGGTCAGTCTTACAGTGTATAGCCAAATGCTACTTTGTGAAGTCACTTGGGTTAGTTCTTGTCTTCTTTCAGGGTGCTCATATTATTCGTAGTAGTTATGCACATTTGCTACTGTGTGTATTTTTTTTTTTCTTCAGGCAGTCCTCTCACCTCTGCCTCCCAAAGTGCTGGTATATTTTATTTTGTGTTCCTACACATGCTGCTTGGTTTTGGAAGTTTATTTTTGGGGGTATGAGAAACATTACCATGGTTCTGAGAGTCAGAGTTATCTAGAAAGTTACGCCCAGCAATGTCATGTTCCCCTCAGCTCTGCTACTTTGTTCCTCTTCCCCCTTTCTTTTCATCCTCTTTATATGTACCTGTTGGAGGTTGAATTGTGTTCCCCCAAAAGATGTTAAAGTTCCAACCCCCCCCCCCCGCGCCTGTGAATGTGACCTTATTTGACAATAGAATCTTTGCAGGTGATCAAGTTCAGATGAGGTCAGTAGAGTCAGCCCTAATCTTTTTTTTTTTTTTTTTTTTTTGTTTTTTGAGTTGGAGTCTCACTCTGTCGCCCAGACTGGAGTGCAGTAGCCACTCCCGGCCACCGCAGCCTCGACCTGCTGGTCTCCGGCGATCCTTCCGCCTCAGCCTTCCAAGTAGCCAAAATCACAGGCATGCGCTACCACGCCCGGCTAATTTTTGATTTGTTGTAGAGATGAGGTCTCGCCAAGTTGCCCAGGCGGGTCTCGAACCTGCGGGCTCAGGCAATCCACTCACCTCGACCTCCCAAAGTGCTAGGATTACAGGCTGAGCCACCGAGCCCGGCCTGATTTTTGATTTATTGTAGAGATGAGGTCTCTCCAAGTTGCCCAGGTGGGTCTCGAACCCGTGGGCTCAAGCAATCCACTCACCTCGGCCTTCCAAAGTGTGGGATTACAGGCTGAGCCACTGAGCCCGGCGAATCAGCCCTAATCTAGTATGACTGTCATTATTGAAAAGGGAGAGTTGAACACAGAGAGGGACATGCTTAGAGGGAAGATGATGTGGAAACATGAGAAAAGACTGTCATCTACAAGCCAAACAACGCCTGGGGCTGCAGAAGCCAGGAGAAACCAGCCCTACCGAGGTCTCACTCTCGGACTTCTGTCCTCCAAAACTGTGTTTATAAATTTTTGTTGTTTAAACCACCCAGTTTGTGGTAGTTTTTTTGTGACAGCCACAGGAAACTTAATACATACCTCTTATAGGTAACCAGTCTGTTGTGGTTTGAATTGTGTGCCTCGGGAAGGTACGTTCAAGGCCTAGTGTATGTGACCTAAGATGGGGTCACATTGGATTAGGTATGGGTGAGGGAAATTTGGACACAGTCAAGACACATGGGAAGAGATGGCCACATGATGACAGAGGCAGAGATTGGAAATGATACATCTACAGGCAGAGGAATGCTGAGTACTGCCTCCTGCCCTGACGCTGGGAGAAGCACGGGATGAGCTCTCCTTCAGAGCCTCCAGAGGGCACCAACCTGCCCACGCTTGATTACAGACTTGTAGCCTATAGAACTTCGGCCCTTTTTGTTGCTTCAAACCCTCCACTTTGTGGTACTTTGTCACAGCAGTCGTAGGAGGCGAATACACAATATCATCATCTTCTGGTTTATCCTTCCTGTGTTTCTTTAACACAAATGATCAGAAACATGGATATCTTCCTTTATCCTTTTCTTTCTTCCATGAAGGATAGCATACAGTAGTTAACTCTTTAGCACTTAGGAACATTATTTTTATGTATGTATTTTTCTTTTTATTCTCTCTTTTTTTTTTAGAGATAGGGACTTGGTCTGTTGCCCAGGCTGAAGGGCCATGGCACGATCACAGCCCACCACAGTCTTGAACTCCTGGGTTCAAGCAATCCTCCTGCCTCAACCTCCCAAGTAGCTAGGACTATAGGTGCAGGCCACCATGCCTGGCTTTTTTTGTTGTTGTTGTTAGTTGGAGTCTCACTCTTTCGCCAGGCTGGAGTGCAGTGGCACACTCATGGCCACCACAGCCTCGAGCTGCTGGGCTTAGGCAATCCTTCCACCTCAGCCTTCCAAGTATCTGGAACTACAGTTGCACACCACCACACTGAGCTAATTTTTGTGATTTATTGTAGAGATGAGACCTCACCAAGTTGCCCATGCTGGTCTCGAACTCCCAGACTCAGCCAGTCCTCTCACTTCAGCCTCCCAAAGTGCTGGAATTACAGGATGAGCCACCTTGCCCAGCCCCAGCTCATTTTTTATTTTATTTTTTGTAAAGACAGGATCTTGCTATGTTGCCCAGGTTAGTTTCAAGTCTCTGGTCTCAAGCAGTCCTCCTGCCTTAGCCTCCCAAAGTGTTGAGATGATAGGTATGAGCCACTGCACCTGGCCGGGAGCATTTTTTTGTTTTGTTTTGAATAGGAGTCACACTCTCATCCATGCTGGAGTGCATGGCACAATCACAGTCACCACAGCTTCAACCTGCTGGACTCAGGTGATCCTTCCACTTCAGCCTTCCAAGTAGCTGGAACCACAGGCAGTCGTTACCTACCAGCTAATTTTTTTATTTATTGCAGAGACAAAGACTTGCCAGGTTGCCTAGGCTGGTCAAGAACCACTGGACTTAGGCAATCCTGTCGCCTCCACCTCCCAAAGTGCTGGGATTACAGGGGTGAGCCACCACATCTGGCTGTTTTGTTTTTTTGTTTTTTTGTTTTTTTTGAGTTGGAGTCTCACTCTGTCGCCCAGACTGGAGTGCAGTGGCTGCTCCCGGCCACTGCAGCCTCGACCTGCTGGGCTCCGGGGATCCTTCCGCCTCAGCCTTCTGAGTAGCCGGAATTACAGGTGCGCGCTACCACGCCCGGCTAATTTTTGATTTATTGTAATGAGATGAGGTCTCGCCTGCCCAGGCGGGTCTCGAACCCTCAGGCTCAGGCAATCCACTCACCTCAGCCTCCCAAAGGCGCGGGATTACAGGCTGAGCCACTGAGCCCGGCTATGTTTTTTGTTTTCTGAGTCAGGATCTCACTCTGTCTCCCAGGAGTGCAGTGGCACCATCATGGCTCACTGAAACCTCTACTTCCCGGGGTCAGGCAATCCTTCCACCTCAGCCGTCCGAACAGTTGGGACTAGAGGCAAGTGCCACCATGCCTGACTAACTTTTTAATTTTTTTTTGTAGAGACTAGAGTTAAGGTCTTGCTTTGTTGCTCAGGCTGGTCTTGAACTTTTGGGCTCAAGAGGTCCTCCAGCCTTGGCCTCCCAAAGTGCTGGGATTATAGGTGTGAGCCATTTACCCAGCCTTAATTTTAATAGCAAAAAACTAAACACAGTTTAAACATCTACTCATTGGCACTAGTTAAAAACTTACCCATCACACTGGAATACTATGTATTCATTAAAAAGAATAATATGTGGAAAGCTGAAGTGGAAGGATCACCTGAGCCCAGCAGGTCAAGGCTGCAGTGGCCATAAGCAGCGTGCCACTGCACTCCAGTCTGGGCAACAGAATGAGACTCCAACTCAAAATAATAATAATAATATGGAAGAGTCTAAGATGTGTTCTTGATTAAAATGTTTGCACATAGAAGACAGAACAGAGTACGCTAGCCATCATTTAATCTACTCTTCCCCCTACACCCTAGCCCTGTTTAGACCAGGTAGTTCACATGCTCATGCTGATTTGTTCTGGAGTCATGGCTGTTCCTGGAGAACGTGAATCTAGATTGTGTCCTGGAAGCAGAGCTCAGGGCTACCCCTCTAATATCTTTATTCCAGTCCTCACCAGTTTCCTTTCTGGAGACCTACAGTACTCTGAGCATAGCATCCACAGTGTCTCATATCGCTGAATGTGTACTCAATGCTGACCCTAGAAGCATTGAGGTGGGTGGGTGGCACCTGGACCCTTCCCTCCCCTACTCCAGTGGCTGGCTCTGCCTAAGGTTGGGGGACACGGGGACTTCAGCACTCTGGTCTGCTAGAGACTGTTTGTAAAATCCTCTAATATACCAAATATCATTTAGCTCCAGAAGAAGTGCCCCGGTGGTTTTTGTTTGTTTCTTTTACTATGTGGACAAAGTGAACAATGCAGTTAGGTAGGCCCAGAGAGTTAAAGAGTTACACAGTTTGGGAATTGGATAATTTCTGAATAGGGGTAGATGTTTTTAAGGTATTCTGTACAGAGGTAAAGGTTAGGGTCATGTTATTTATAATTCCATGAATAAGCCTAAAGAATAGGTAAGTTTTTCTGCCTTGTAGGAATGTGGAAGTTGATATGTTAATTTTAAAATCTTCAACTTAATTCTGAACCTTCTACATCATTTCTGATCATTACAAGTTTGCAGGAAAAGTAGGACCTGACCAGGCAGATGCAGTTCTCTGAGGCCTAGACAGTGCATGGCTTGGCTTGCTGGCCTGATGCCACCATGTATTGAGCACTAACTGACCAATGCTGCTGTCTGGCATGGTGTCCCTGGAGTCAGTTCTGTCCTGCTGGTTAGAGCGCAGGCATCTGCGAGTGTGGTTTCCGTAGCATGGAAGACCGAGGATGTGTCTGTGAGCAGCAGCAGGTTGGGGACACATCAATGCCCAGCAGATGAGTTGTCTCTCTTCCCTTGCTCTGCTCCCCTGGGGGTTTCTGGGCTAAGCAGGAAGTTAGAGAAGACAAGCGTGAGTCTCCTTCTTGGCTACAAGGTAGAGCAGATCATTTGCTGTTTTTGTTTTAAAATACTTATTTTTTTAAAAGTCTCTGACAGTTCTGGACAAAAAAACCAAGGAAAAGAAGCAATTTTTAGAAGATGATGAGACTTTCATAATATTAACGTTTAGGCCTCAGTGCAGTGACTCACACCTGTCATCTGAGCACTTTGAGAGGCTGAGGTGGGAGGATTGCTTGAGGCCAGGAGTTTGAGATCAGCCTGGGCGGCAGAGCAAGACCTCATCTCTGCCAAAGGGAAAAAAAAAGAATATTAGCGTTTAAAAATTTGGATCCAGGCCGGGCTCAGTGGCTCAGCCTGTAATCTCAGCACTTTGGGAGGCCGAGACGAGTAGATTGCCTGAGCTCGTGAGTTCAAGACCAGCCTGGGCAACTTGGTGAGACCTCATCTCTACAATAAATAAAAAAAATTAGCTGGGCATGGTAGTGCACCCCTGTTGTTCCAGCTACTTGGAAGGCTGAGGTGGAAGTATCGCCAAAGCCCAGCAGGTCTATGCTGGGGCAGCCATGAGTGTGCCACTGCATTCCAGCCTGGGCGACAGAGTAAGACTCCAACTCAAAAGAAGAAGAAAAAAATTTAGATCTCTTTTAGGAGAATATTTTTCCTGCTTCCTAAGAAAGGCTCATCTTAGGCTCATCTTTGGGCTTCTGCCAAGATCGAGGATCAAGCCAAGTTTGAGTTTGGTAAGTTGGCCTGAGATCTCTTCTGGGAACGTACATGGGAAGTGGTATCAGAAGGCACCTGCCTGCCTACTGCAGCTTTGCCCCTGAGGTTTTGATAAGCCTCAACATCTTTTGCTGACCTGACACGTGAGGACATGTTGCCAAACACCATACCCCGACAAGGCAGCCGCAATGCAATGTTGAGTCCCATGTGATTTCTCTTTTGAGCAACAGCCTGACTTAGAGGAATCCATACTTGCTTCTGCCAGACAACCTAGATGTGACACACGATGGTCTTCTGTTTCTTGTGTCTTACTCTCCTTTCGTCATGTTTGTCTTTGCAGGAATACCAGTTCTGTGTCCATGGAGGACCACAGCCCAGTTCGGCAGCCCCCAGCGAAACCTGGCCTCCAGCTTCCTGGCAGGACAGCCATACAGTACGCAGGCTGCGGAAGACCAGAGGGAGGAACCCCTGCACTCCATCATAAGCAGCACCGAGACTGTGCAAGGTAGTGTGTTCAACCAGACCTGGCTCTTGGTTCAATGCTGGTCATATGAGAAGTTTCTGAGGCAGAGGCAGTGATTGATAGAGCCGCCTCCTCATGGCAGAAGTCCCCATGTTTTGGGTGTGGGGAGGGTTGCCCTGAATACAGCATCCTCCATTTTTGTCCCAGCTGGAGACTTCTGTCTTTATCCTGGTGTGTCTTGCCCCCTCTGGTGGTCACCCGTGAATTTGCATGTGGCACCTTCTCTGAGTGGTGATTCATGCACATCTGCTAATAATCATGGAAGCTGGACGTTAGCGCAGTCTTGGCACAGCTTCTGCAGGACTGAATGCTGAAGTTGTCTTTTTCAACCCTTGGAAGTACAAGAAGGCAATCTTCAGAGCCAGTCCCAAAGTGGCTCCGTTTCTGGCTTTTATGTGAGACGACAGGAATAGAGTCTTTGCAGTTAAGAAGGGAATTGAGGTTTTCTTGTTATTTTGCTTTCTAAAGAATTAATTTAGAAACTGCTTTTTTGGAGAATATAATCCAGGGTCTAGTTGTGGGGACCAACCCAGTTCTCGTGACCAGGCACACTGGGAAACTAAACCTCAGCAGTCTGTGGAAGTGACCGCAGTGTGTCCGGCCTCAGCTGTGCGAAGGTCTGCTCCACGGATGCCCCGTTCTGTGGAGCCCGGAGCCACTTGGCTCCACATGTTCTGCCCCTGAAACCTCCTTCCCTGAGAGACTTTGTTTCTGTCCATCTTTTTCTTTTCATTCGGTCTTTTAAGAAATGTGTAAAACTCATAACCTTAAACATTCTTTTGAATGTTACGTAGCATGTTCTTCCCTCAAAATAGAAACCCAACTTTATTGGTTGTGTCTGTGATTCATTACTAGGTTCTACTTCCAAACACGAGTTCCAGGCTGAGACAAAGAAGCTTTTGGACATCGTTGCCCGTTCCTTGTACTCAGAAAAAGAGGTATCACTCCCTGTTGATCAGTCCTCGTACCAGCAAGGTTCTTTTGGCAAGAGTATTTTTATACCATTCTGGGGAAAAGCCAAGTAATATATTAGCTGTGAGATGCATTAAGCTTTGGACAGGTCCCCATCGTAAGCTACTTTTGTGGATAAGTGCATCCAGATGATTCTTTGGACCAGATTGACTCTGGGAATTAATTGAATTTTGCCAGTAATTATAAAAGTCCCCAGATACTGGCATGGGGGCTCTGTGAGAGATCTGTTTCTGTGGAGCCTTCACTTGGTGTGACTATCTGCAGTCAAGTGGGGGCATCAGTGGCTGGAAGAAGGAGATTCCTGGCCCTGTGTGGTGTAGAGCAGGGAGGAGATCCAGAGGAGACTAACGCTCATTTAGAGATGGCAGGACAAAGGAAAAGAGAAGAAGAAATAGGCTCATTATTGTTGGAATGCACAGAAACAGCCAGAAGAGGGGAAAGCACAATATGACAAAGTGAAAGGGACTTCTCAGGAAACATTTCCAGATTTCCTCTTGTTAAGTACTAAATTCATGAATTCCAGAGATTTGCAACTCCTATCCACATCTCCTCACTTCTTCCCTCTCTCCGTCCACATCACTCCACTTTTCCCCTCTCTGCTGATCAGATCACCTCACTTCTCCCCATCTCCTGTCCACTTCCCACTTTTTCCCTGTCTCTTGTTCACATCACTCCACTTCTTTTCTCTCTTGTGTGATGTCACCCACTGTAAGTGGAAGCTCTGTTGGAGGTCAGGGTGTTCTCTAGACCCTGAGAGCATATTTGGACCCTGTAGCCCTTTTTCTCCAGGAAATGGCAGGCCTGGTTTTCACCCCACTAGGTGAAATGAAGCCAGTGAGTCTGTTTTGTGGAGTAAAAGGAACAGATGCTTGGGGTGATATGTTGTCATGCCTGTGCAAAAGTTGGGAAAGAAATGCTCCGTCACAAGTCAGGCGTGGTGGCTCATGCCTGTAATCCCAGCAATTGGGGAGGTAGAGGCGAGAGGATCACCTGAGTCCACGGGCTTGAGATCAACCTGGGCAACATGATGAGACCTCGTCTCTACAATAAATCATAAAATTAACCAGGCGTGGTGGTGCACGTCTGTAGTTCCAGCTACTTGGAAGGCTGAGGGGGAAGGATCGCCTGAGCCTAGCAGGTCGAGGCTGCAGTGGCCGTGAGCATGCCACTGCACTCCAGCCTGGGCGACAGGGTGAGACTTTGACTCAGAAAAAAAGAAATGGTCCCTCACATGTCTCTTTTTAAAGATTGAGTTAACAGATGGACATGTAAGTTCAGACTTGATTAAAAATCCTGAAGGAAAAGATCAGTAGGCATCAGTTTACTACATAAAGCTATGTTGGCAAGAAGCCATCTGCCTTTGGTAACTCTGTAACCTGCCCAAAAGAACTGCCTGGGACTAAAACAGAAAATCTTCATGCTTAGAGAACTGAATTTCCTGTGGCAGTTCTCCTCTGACTTTTAACAGTTGTCACAAATACAGGAAACCAAATAGATCCTGGAGAGTTAGTGTTCTTCATCCTCCAGTCCTCTCATTTCTATTCCCATAGGTGTTTATTCGGGAGCTAATTTCCAACGCCAGCGATGCCTTGGAAAAACTGCGTCACAAGCTGGTGTCTGATGGCCAAGTATTGCCAGAAATGGAGATTCACTTGCAGACCGACGCT
Organism: Carlito syrichta; assembly: GCF_000164805.1. NCBI lineage: Eukaryota > Metazoa > Chordata > Mammalia > Primates > Tarsiidae > Carlito > Carlito syrichta. Next base: position 465,853 of record NW_007258213.1, on the reverse strand, counting down.
GGGAAAGGCACCATCACCATCCAGGTACCTCCCTCTCAGCATCCAGGCACATGGCAGAGCAGGCCATACCAAGGAGGCGATGCCTGCCTTCTGCTTATGTTTCTAGGCTCCCAGTGATATGCTGACCATTTTTACTGTTAGGATAACTTGTTTAAATGTACTGTCAAAATACCACCTGTTCGTTAGAGAAAATTTGAAAAACACAGGTGAGCAGGACAGAAGAAAATTTGCAACCATCCATCACCCAAAGATAACTGCTCATAACATTTTACCATGTGTCCATGGAAGGCTTGGTGTGTATGCATCTACCAACATATCCAAACCTCTTTTCATATTTTAAACTATATTAAATGTAGTTAAATATGAAATACTTTTATATTTTTAACTCTTTCCTTTTTTTTTTTTTTTTTTTTTTGAGTTGGAGTCTCACTCTGTCGCCCAGACTGGAGTGCAGTAGCCGTTTCCAGCCACCGCAGCCTTGACTTGCTGGGCTCTGGCGATCCTTCGTCTCAGCCTTCCAAGTAGCTGGAACTACAGGCGCGCACTACCACGCCCCGCTAATTTTTTTGATTTGTTGTAGAGATGAGGTCTCGCCAAGTTGCCCAGGCGGGTCTCGAACCCGCGGGCTCAGGCAATCCACTCACCTCAGCCTCCCAAAGACACGGGATTACAGGCTGAGCCACCGAGCCTGGCTCTTTTCATATTTTTAACTTCCCCTTCTCATAATGTAGATGAAGCAGTGCTTGTGGTTGGTTACTCTTGTGAAAGTCTAAAGTTGATAAGCCAGAAAGACAGAAGAAGGTTCAGCAGCAGTGGCCCCAAGGGGTATTGTATTCTGAGATAGCTGCCTCAGGACCTGTTTGTCATTTTGTGACTAGGGTCACTTTATCATTGTGGGGGTGTGAGTCTCTGGAGCAGTGGAAGGACAGTCCTCAGTTGGGTCTGAGTATCCCTTACTGGAGTGCTGGCCTGTTCCCACAACCACATCAGATTAATGAATGAAGGCATGAATGAATGAAGGGATGGCTGTTTTAGTTAAAGGAAGGGCTTCTCTGGGGTCTTGGCCTCATGTACTCCCTCTTGGATTTGGAGACTCCTGGTTTAGCTACCATAAGTGCATGCAGGCTGTCTGCCATGGGCAGTTTGTCCTGAGGATGGTGGGGTCCTGGGTAGTGGGTTTCTTTTCTCTAGCCTTTCCCTGAGCTGACCTGGCTGTGGAATGGGCCCTTGTGTAGGGCTGGGCACAGGGCTGTGTATGCTGAAAAAGCATCTTGTGCCTCCCTGCCATGTACAGTCCAGGGATTCCTTGGAATGGATGAGGACGAATGTGCAGGGGGCAGGGACAGCAGGGATGTGACTCATGGTCAGTGAGCAGGGGACTTGTCCTCGTGTACCAGTACTTCCTGGCACTGAGACGTTATGTTATTAGGATTTTTGTTTTTGTTTCTGTCTTCCTTTTTCCAAAACAACAGTTCTAGATTGACAGAAAATTTAAGCAAATAGTTCCAATCGGCTCCCTGGCCCTCATTTTCCCCTGTTTTTTGTTTTTTTTTTTGAGTTGGTCTCACCCTGTCGCCCAGACTGGAGTGCAGTGGCTGCTCCTGGCCACCGCAGCCTTGACCTGCTGGGCTCCGGCTATCCTTCCACCTCAGCCTTCCAAGTAGCTGGAACTACAGGCGTGTGCTACCACACTCAGCTAGTTTTTGATTTTATTGTAGAGACGAGGTCTCGCCAAGTTGCCCTGGCGGGTCTTGAACCCGCAGGCTCAGGTAATTCACTCGCCTCGGCCTCCCAAAGTGCTGGGATTACAGGCTGAGCCACCAAGCCTGGCCCTTCCCCTGTTCTTAACACCTGACGTGAGTGGTCCACTTGTTACAATTAATTAACCAAAATGGATACTTCATTATCATCATTATTATTATTATTAAATAGATACTTTGTTATTATTCTTTATTTATTTTTGCATCAGAGTCTCACTTTGTTACCCAGGCTGGAGTGTAGTGGCACACTCACAGCTACCCCGGCGTCGACCTGCTGGGCTGCAGCAATCCTTCTACCTCAGTCTTCCAAGTAGCCAGAACTGCAGGCACATGCTACCACGCCTGGCTCTTTTTTTTTTTTTTTTTTTTTTTTTTAAATTGTAGATACTAGGTCTCCTCAAGTTGTTCGGGCTGGTCTCAAACCCCGCAGGCTCAGGCAATTCACTCTCCTCGGCCTTCTGAAGTACTGGGATTACAGGCTGAGCCACAAGCCTGGCCACATCATCATCATTATTATTATTGTTATTATTAATACTTATTTATTTTAAAAATATTTTTGGGTCAGAGTCTCACACTGTTGCCCAGACTGGAGTGCAGTGGTATGCTCATAGCCACCACAGCCTCCACCTGTTGGGCTCAGGTGATTCTTCCGCCTCAGCCTCCCAAGTAGCTGGAACTACATGTGTGCACTACCATGCCTGGCTGATTTTTTTGATTTATTATAGAGACCAGGTCTTACCATGTTGCCCAGGCTGATCTCGACCCATGGTCTCAGGCAGTCCTTTTGCCTCAGCCTCCCAAAGTGTTGAGATTACAGGTGTGAGCCACTATGCCTGGCTTATTTTTTTTTATTATTATCATTATTGAGTCAGGGTCTCGCTCTGTTGCCCAGGCTGAAGTGCAGTGACATGATTATGACTCACTGTAGGCTTGACCTCCTGGGCTCATGCAATCCTCCTGCTTTCCTCCTAAGTAGCTGGGAGTACAGGTGCACGCCACCATGCCCGGCTAATTTTTTTATTTGTGTAACTACGAGGTCTCACTATGTTGCCCAGGCTGATCTCGAGCTTCGGGGCATTCTTCTTGCTTTGGCCTCCCAAAGGGCTGAGATTACAAGCATGAGCCAGTGTGCCTGGCCACCATTATCTTTTCTTTTTTTTTTTTGAGTTGGAGTCTCACTCATGTCACCCAGGCTGGAATACAGCAGCACACTCATGGCCACCGCAGCCTTGACCTACTGGGCTCAGGAGATCCTTCTGCCTCAATCTTCCAAGTAGCTGGAACTACAAATGCACGCCACCATGCCCAGCTAGTTTTTGTGATTTGTGATTTATTGTAGAGACAAAGTCTTACCAAGTTGCCTAGGCTGGTCTCAAACCCCTGGACTCAGGCAGTCCTCTCGCCTCAGCCTCCCAAAGTGCTGGGATTACAGGCTGAGCCACTGTACCTGGCTATTTTTTTTGTCTTAGAAACTGATGTTTATTTTCCACCAACCTTCTTTCCATGTTGCTTAAGAGCCTGTGGAAGAACAGCTTAAGACCACTCAGTGGTTGTCCCTACCCATTTAGTGGCCTGAGCAGTGGGAGCTGCAGACCTGTCTTCTGTGGCAGGCTGAGCACTCCAGTCTTTAGTAGGAAACTGCTGAATTGGCACAGAGGGCACCTGCAGACCAGTCTGCAACATCAGACTGAGTAGCAGTGAACTCAGGAGCTGGAACTGTCCATTCTCCCTGAAATTCTTCTTTGATTACAGCTTTCTCAGCAGCAGCATGCTCTTCCTTTTCAGTTTCTTCGGGATCTCTGTTAAACTAGAGATCAGGCATAACCTTCCACAGGTGTTTGTGCGAGAGGGTGCCATACATGTGCAGAACTTCCCGAGCCAGCATCCACCACATCAGACCCCCTGAGTAAGCTCCCTTGTTGTTGCACGGGATGGCAATGTCCACATAGCGCAGAAGGGGGTCTGTGTTACACAGAGCAGTGGGTGGGCGAACATAAGATGCCTCTGCGAGAGGCTGGTGGTCAGCCCTGGGTCAGTAACCACCAGCAGACGGGGCGCCCAGCAGGCTGCCCGGGTCTGGTTGGTGGAGGTTCCAGGAGTGAAGCGGCCAGCAATAGGAGTGGCTCCAGTGGCAGTATTCCTGGTAGATATGACACTGACATTAGCAGAGTTTCCTTCTTTCTTCTTTTTGTTTTTTTTGAGTTGGAGTCTCACTCTATCACCCAGCCTGGAGGGCAGTGGCACACTCACAGCCACCCCAGCATCTACCTGCTGGGTTCTGGCGATCCTTCCACCTCAGCCTTCCAAGTAGCCGGAACTACAGGCACGCACTACCACGCCTGGCTTATTTTTTATTTATTGTAGAAACAAGGTCTCGCCAAGTTGCCCAGGCTGGTCTCGAACCAGTGGGCTCAGGCAATCCACTTGCTTCGACCTCCCAATGTGCTGGGATTACAGGCTGAGCCTCCAAGCCGGCCAGCAGGATTTTCAGTGGCAACAAAGGCACAAGCTGCAAGCAGAAGCTTCTCCCAGGTCCTCTTTAGATTTGTAATGTAGGTGCCATCACTCTTCCTTTTATAGGTTTACTGTTCCATTTGGAAGTCAAGGTTGGTGCCGCCTTAGTGGGTTCCTGCTGCAAGGAGTTTGAGGATATCTGCCTCCTTTATTTTCGGGACTTTAAGGGCTCTGGACATTGTGAAAATTTCCCTTTAAGTTGCGATTGGAATTCAGAACAACACTGTATGGACCCCTCTCTGGGTTGCATGGAAGCTATTTTTTTTCTAATTAAAATTTTGTTTAGAGACAGGGTCTCGCTCAGCCACTCAGGCTGGAGTGCAGTGGCACGATCATAGCTCACTGCAGCCTTGACCTCCTGGGCTCAGGCAGTCCTCCTGCCTTGGCCTCCTGAGTAGCTGGGGCTGCAGGTGTGCATTAATTCATTGTTCCTACCTGAAGTCTTAGTAAAGGGTGGGCTCTCTAGGATCTTGGAGATGTTATGCCATTCTTTCTCCTGTACTAACATCGCAGCCACATTGCTTTGTTATTTTCAGGAGATTCTTTAGGGAATACAATCTGCAGTCTTAATTTATTACTGTCTAGCTTGAATTGATATTTAACACTTCATTTATAATGTAAGAATCTTTTAACAGTATCATTCCAGTGACAAAACCCTCTTTTAATGTCAAATATTTTACATGTATACCTGTTGTAAACCCTCACAAATTTCTTTAAAATCACATAATGTAGGTTGACTGGTAGCAAATGTTCTCTGTCTATGTCTGAAAAATCTATGCTTCAACTTAATTTCTTTTAGTAAACATTTTATTATATAACAGGTTTAAATTTTCAGAAAAAGTGTGAGGATAGTAGAAGGAATTGCCACATGATCTACATCCAGACTCCCTCATGGTTGGAATCTTATATGAGTACATAGTGTTGACTGCAACTAACCAGCCAATACGGCCGTGTTACTCTTAACTAAAATCTACTGAGATGTCCTTAGTTTTTTGTGGTATTTTTTGAGTTGGAGTCTCACTCTTTTGCCCAGGCTGGAGTGCAATGGCATGCTCACAGCCACCGCAGCCTTAATCTGCTGGGCTCAGGCAATCCTTCTGCCTCAGCCTTTCAAGTAGCTGGAACTACAGGTGCGTGCTACCATGGACAGCTTATTTTTTGGTTTATTGTAGAGACAAGGTCTCACCAAGTTGCCCAGGCTGGTCTCGAACCCCCCAAGGCTCAGGCAATCCTCTCGCCTCTGCCTCCCAAAGTGCTGGGATTACAGGCTGAGCCACCGTGCCAGGTGTGTGCCACTATGCCCGACTAATTTTATGATTTATTGTAGAGATGAGGTCTCGCCATGTTGCTCAGGCTGGTCTCAAACCCCTGAGCTCTCAGGCATTCCTCTCGCCTTTGCCTCCCAAAGTGTTGGGTTTACAGGCATGAGCCACCATACCTGGCTAAGATTTCCTTAGTTTTTACTCATTTCCTATTTCCATCCCAAGATCCTATCAGGATCCTGCATGACATTTAGTCATCCTGTCTCCTTAGGCTCTTTTGGGCTGTGAAGGCTTCTCAGACTTTCCTTGTTTCTAATGGCCTGGACAGTTCTATATTTTGTGGGATGCACTCTACTGGGATTTGTCTGATATTTTTCTCATGGTTAGACTGGGGTATGGGGAGGAAGATCGCAGAGATGCCGTGCCTTCTCATCACGTCATGTGTAGGGCCCACACTATCATGTGTCTTCCCACTGTAGATTTTGACCTGATCATCTCGCTGAAGTTGTGATCATAGGTGTTTTAAGAAGTGGGTGGTAAACTTTGCTTTAAGGTGCTTCTTTTCATTTTCCATCATTTTTTTGAGAACGTCTGGGTAGTGGTAGAATCTTTATGTAGCCAATTTATTTTAGTTTGGAAAAACAGAAGTTGAAAAGATTAATAAACACTCGACTGGGTATGGTGGCTCACACCTGTAATCCCAGTACTTTGGGAGTCTAAGGCAGGAGGATCACTTGAGGCTAGGTTCGAGACCAGACTGGGCACCATAACGAGACCCTTATCTGCACCAAAAAAGTAAAGTAAATGCTGATGTAACCACCACCAGATTAAGAAATAGAACTTTCTGGAACCTTCTCCCCCGTGTGCCCCTCCTTAGTCACAACCCTTCCCATTATCTCTTTCCATCTAGAAAATATTTATCGGTCTAACTTTTGAGACAATCATCTCCTTCCTTTTCTTCATAGTTTTGTCATCTGTGTTTGTATCTCTGAGCAATAACATTGTTTCATTTTGTCTATTACAATAAAGGAATCATAAAGGGTGTATGTTTCTGTGGTTTACTTCTTTTGTTCAGTTATTACATCTTGAGTTGCTGTATAGTATTCTGTTGTATAAACGTACCATAATTTATCTAATTTGCACAGTTGGATTATTTCTACTTTTTTGCTGTTACAAATAATGCTGCAATAAACATTTGCAGAAGGTTCTCTGTATATTCAAGACTTTTGAGACAATCATCTGTTGGATGACCTAGGAGTAGAATGATTCGGTTGTAGGGTTAGGGCATGTTCAAGGTTATTGGGTAATGGCAAATGCTTTGCTGACATGGCATCACCAGTGTGTGCCTTCAGAGGCTGTGAGGGACTACTCTCGTTCTGCTCCATCCTCATGTGCACTCAGTGTTGCTATACTTGTCCTTACGGCTTGGTGGTGGTATGTGACAGCAAGCCGCTCTGCTTTGCATTTCTCAAGTTATACATATGGTTAATTTCAGATCTGGAAGATTTTTCGTTTTGCTTCCTACCTCTACCGAGTGAGCTTGGTTTACCTGCTTAGGACTTTGCCGTCAGGTGTTAAAGCCCATGAATGACATGTGTCTGCTATAGATAAGCTCTGTCCCACTCTGGAAAGAAGGCTACCTGTCACCCCTGCCTCAGACTTCCCATCATGAGCCCACCCATCATTTGAAGTCACCACCTCTTCTCTCGCCTTCTAAGTTATGGTTCCTCTCGTACCAACAGAGCCTGACAGCCCTTCTCCACCAATTTCACTACAACTTTTCCTCATTTCTTCCGTCTGTCTTTCAAAATACAGTCATGTATTGCTTAACAATGGGATAGGTGCTAAGAAATGCATCATTAGATGATTTCATGATCATGCAAACATCACAAGGTGTACATACACAAACCTAGATGGTCTAGCCTACTGCATACCTAGGCTGTGTGGTCTAGCCTATTACTCCTAGGTAACAAATTTGTACAGCATGTCACTGTACTGAGTACTCTAAGCAATTGTGATGCAATAGTATTTGTGTATCTGAACATATCTAAACAGAAAAGTGTAGTAAATAGCCGAGCGTGGTAGCGCGCACCTGTAGTTCCAGCTGCTTGGAAGGCTGAGGCAGAAGGATCGCCGGAGCCCAGCAGGTCGAGGCTGTGGTCGCCGGGAGCAGGCCACTGCATTCCAATCTAGGTGACAGAGTGAGACTCCAACTCAAAAAAAAAAAGAAAAGTGTAGTAAAAATATAGTATAAAACATAAGAAATGGTATTCCCGTGAGGGTACTTACCATGAATGGAGCTTGCAGGACTGGAGTTTGCTTTGAGTGAGTCAATGAATGAGTGGTGAGTGAATGTGAAGGCCCAGGACTTTAGTGTACACTGCTGTAGTCTTGATAAACACTGGATATTTGGGTATTGTATACATTTTTTCTTCTTCAATAATACATTAACCTTAGCTTAACTTTTTAACTTTATAAACTTTTTGACTCTTTTATCATAGCATTTAGCTTAAAACACAAACACATTGTACAGCTGAACAAAAATATTTTTTAAATTTTTATTAAAAACTAAGACACGCCTAGGCGCAGTGGCTCATACCTATAATCCCAGCATTTTGGGAGGCCAAGGTGAGAGGATTGCCTGAGTTCATGGGTTCGAGACCAGCCTGGGTAACATGGTGAGACCTTGTCTCCACAATAAATAAAAAAATTCACTGGGCATGGCGGCACGCACCTGTAATTCCTGCTATTTGGAAGACTGAGGTGGAAGGATTGCCTGAGCCAGCAGGTTGAGGCTGCAGTGACCGTGAGCATGCCACTGCACTCCAGCCTGGGCAGCAGAGTGAGACTTTGACTCAAATAAAATAAACCCCAAAATACAAAACTAAGACACAGACACACTTGAACCTAGGCCTACACAAGGTCAGGATCATCCGTATCACTATCTTCCACCTCCACATCATGTCCCACTGGAAGGTCTTCGGTGATAACAATGCCTTCTTCTGGAATGCCTCCTGAAGGTCCAGCCTGAGGCTGTTCTATAGTTGGTATTTAAGTAGAAGGAGTACACTCTCACGATAAAAAGTATAGTGTAGTAAATACATAAGCCAGTAACATAGTCATTTGGTATCATTATCCAGTGTTATGTACTGTACCTAGTTGTATGTGCTCTACTGTTATATGCCTGGCAGTGCAGCAGGTTTGTTTATACCAACACCACTGCAGACACGTGAGCAATGCCTTGTACTATGATTTCTATGACCTCACTACAAGATAGGAATTTTTCAGCTCCATTACAATCATACAGGGTCACCATTCTATGCCATTGACTGAAATGTTATCATGTGTCATTATAACTATAGTTAGTTTTAATTAATTTTCTCTACTCATCCTCAAGGATGTGTTTCCTAGTTTTTTTTTAAATTATTTTTTGTTCAAGGTAGTCATCCTTTTACTTGTTGGTTGTTATAAGGAGAATTCCAGAGATTTTCTTTCTCTTAGGACTGAGATATATGTATATGTGTTGTGGGCATGTGAGTGCACATGTGTGAGAGATCCTCCCTGTTGGTCACTATGCTTCTTGCTCACTTTGTCTACTCTGTGTATGTTTATGCCTTTCTTTGTTTTTTTGTTTGTTTGTTTGTTTTTTGAGTTGGAGTCTCACGCCTTTGCTCAGGCTGGAGTACAGTGCCATGCACACTCATGGCCACCCCAGCATCGACCTTCTGGGCTCCAGCGATCCTTCCACCTCAGCCTTCTAGTAGCCCAGAACTACAGATGCATGCTACTACACCCGGCTATTTTTAATTTTTATTTTTACTGTAGAGACGAGATCTCACCAAGTTGCCGGGACTGGTCTCAAACCAGTGGGTTCAGACAATCCACTCGTCTTGTCCTCCCAAAGTGCTGGGATTACAGGCTGAGCCACCGAGCCCGGCCTCTTCGTTGTTTTTAAATAAGCTTTATAGAGGTGTGATTTGCATGTAACAAAATTCACCCAGTTCAATGAGTTTTGACCAGTGTGTTTACACTCATATAACCCTCAAACAATCGTATTGCCAACACTTCCCATGTTTCCTGTTGTCCCTTTGAAGTCGATTTCTTCCTCAGCCCCTAGAAACTCCTGTGATTTTGTGTTTTCTAGAATTTCATATGAGTAGGATTACATACTATGTTGTCTTTTGAGTCTGGCTGCCTTCACTTAGCCCAGTGCTTTTTAGATTCATCCATGTTGTGTGTATCAGTAGTTTATCCCTTTTTATTATTGATAAGTATTCTATACCACAATGTGTTTATCCATTCAGCAGTTGATGGACATTTGTGTTGTTTCCAGTTTGGGGATTTGGGGAATAAAGCTGCTGTGAACCACTGAGTTTAGGTCTTCGTGTGGATATAGGTTGTCATTTATCCTGGGTAAATACCTAGGAGTTGGATTGCTGGGTTGTAAGATGAGTGGGTGGCTCTTTAACTTTATAAGACACTACCGAACTTTTCCAAAGTAGGTGTCCAGGTGGCATTCCAACCAGTAATGCATGAGAACCAGTTGCACATCCTTGTCAGAACTTAGTGTTGTCAGTCTTTTTAGTTTCAGCCATTCTAGTGGGTGTACAATATTTCATTGTGGCTTTAATTTGTATTTCCCCAATGATTAATGGTGTAGAGCATTTTTTAATGTACTTATTAGCCATTGTATCTATTTTGTGAAATGTCAATTCAGATCTTTTGCTAGTTTTTCTTTTGAGTCGAGGTCTCTCTCTTATCACCCAGGTGGTACACTGGTATCATCATGGCAATCATGGCTCATGGCAGTCTCAGACTCCTAGGCTCAGGTGAACCTTCCACCTCAGCATCCTAAGTAGCTGCAACTATAGGCTCATGCCACCATGCCTAGCTAGTTTTTTTGTTGAGATTAGGTTTTGCTGTGTTGTTCAGGCTGTTCTTAAACTTCTGGGCTCAACCAATCTGCCCGCCTCCGCCTCCCAAAGTGCTGGGATTACAGACATGATCCTTTTGCTCTTTTTTTTTTTGAGTTGGAGTCTCATTCTGTTGCCCAGGCTGGTGTGTAGTGGCACACTCACAGCCATCCCAGTGTCGACTTGCTGGACTCTGGCAATCTTTCTACCTCAGCCTTCAGGTAGCTGGAACTACAGACGTGTGCTATCGCACCCTGCTAATTTTTGATTTGTTATAGAGGCAAGGTCTCACCAAGTTGCCTGGGCTGGTCTCAAACCTGCAGGTTCGAGACAGGGAGTTCACTTGCCTGTCCACTTGCCTCAGCCTCCCAGAGTGCTGGCGTTACAGGCTGAACCACCGAGCCCAACCCTTTTTAATCAAGCTGTTTGCATTCTTATTGAGTTATAAGAGTTCTGTATATATTCTAGATGTAAGTCCTTATCAGATTCATATTCTGTAAATATTTTCTCCAAGTCTATTTCTTGCCTTTTTATTTAATCTTAGTGGTATCTTTTGAAGAGCAAAAGTTTTTAATTTTAATGAAGTCAAGTTTATCACTTTTTTTTAAAGAAAAGTTTACTTAAAAGTAAATTAAAGAGAAAAAGAGAAGGGAGAGAGAAGATTCACCTCCCCAAGGTGGGGGAGGGGGCCAAAGCCAGGAAGCATGGCGACAGCCACAGCTCAAAGAGCACATGGCACACCAGAGTCTAGCAAGGCCATGACCACTTTTTTTTTTTTAAGTCGGTTTCGCTGTGACTCCAGGCTGAAGTATGGTGGTAATGATCATGGTTCACTCACAGCTTTGAGCCCCCAGGCTCATGCCATCCTTCTGCCTCAGCCTCTTAAGTAACTGGGACTACAGGCACATGCTACCACACCCAGCTAAATTTTTTATTTTCTTGTAGAGATGAGGTCTTGCTATGTTGCCTAGGCTGGTCTTGAATTCCTGGACTCAAGTAATCCTCCCTTCTTAGCCTCCCAAAGTGCTGGGATTATATGTAGGAGCTACTCTGCCCATCAAGTTTTTTCTTTTTTCTTTTGAGTTGGAGTCTCACTCTGTCGCCCAGACTGGAGTGCAGTGGCTGCTCCCGGCCACCGCAGCCTCGACCTGCTGGGCTCCGGCGATCCTTCCGCCTCAGCCTTCCGAGTAGCCGGAATTTATAGGCATGTGCTACCACGCCTGGCTGATTTTTTTATTTATTGTAGAGGTGAGGTCTCGTTCCCCAGGCTGGTCTTGAACCCGCGGGCTCAGGCAATCCACTCACCTCAGCCTTCCAAAGGCACGGGATTACAGGCTGAGCCACCGAGCCCGGCTCTTTTTTTTTTTTTTTTTTTGAGTTGGAGTCTCACTCTGTCACCCAGACTGGAGTGCAGTGGCCACTCCCGGCCACCGCAGCCTCAACCTGCTGGGCTCCAGCGATCCTTCCGCCTCAGCCTTCCAAGTAGCTAGAACTACAGGCGCACGCTACCACGCCTGGCTCATTTTGATTTATTGTAGAGATGAGGTCTCGCCAAGTTGCCCAGGCAGGTCTCGAACCTGCAGGCTCAGGCAATCCACTCACCTCAGCCTCCCAAAGGTGGGGAATTACAGGCTGAGCCACCGAGCCTGGCTAAGTTTTTTCTTTAATGCTTTTTGTGGCCTATCTAGAAAATCTTCACCTATTTCGATGTCAAAAATCTTCTCCTGTTTTCTTCTATAAGTTTTATAGATGTAGTTCTTCCATTTAGACCCATGATCCGTATCAAATTGTTTTTTGTATGTGATGTAAGTTAGGGTTTGAGATTTATTTTTTGCATATGGCTATTGAATTGTTTTAGCATTATCTATTTAAGATTTATCATCCCCCATTGAATTATCTTAGAATCTTTGTCAAAAATCAAATTACATACTGTGTTGCTCTGTTTCTAGATTGATTCTTTTGATATATGTGTCTATCCTTAAATGTCCATATCATACTGGCTCAATTATTGTAGCTTTATAATAATTCTTAAAATTAGGGAGTGCACATTTTCCAACTTTGTTCTTTTTCAAAATATGTATTTTTTTTTAGTTTAGTCCTTTGACCATTTTAATCTTTGAGTTTTACTATTAGTTCTTTTTCTTAATTTCAAAGATGTGGGGTACAATTCAGGGTTAGGTGCGTAAGTGGTCATCGTACAGCTAAAGGTTGAATACCCGTATTTATGTTATGTGTCCTCCCTCCTCTGGCAGTGTCCCACTACTGCCAATCCCTCTTATAGTATCATGATAAATGTTCAGGGTCTGCTTATGAGTGAGTACATGTGGTACTCAGATCTTTGTTTCTGTGACAAATCACTGAATAATATAGACTCTAAATCCATCCAAGTTGCTACGAAGTTCATAATTTTGTTTTACTTTATGGCTGCATAGTATTTCATCGTGTATATGTACCACATTTTCTTTATCTAGTCCACTTTTGATGGGCAGCATGGTTGGTTCCATGTTTTTACTATTGTGAATAATGCTGCAATAAACATATGTGTGCAGGTATCTTTTTTATAGAGTGATTTGAGTTCCTCCAGGTATATTCCCAGAAGGGGAATTGCTGGGTCATATGGAAGGTCAATTTTTATATCTTTTAAAAATCACCACACTGTTTTCCACAGAGGTTGTACTAATTTATACGCCCATCAACAGTGTAGGAGCATTCCCTTTTCCCCACATCCTCTCCAGCATGTGTTGTTTTTGAGTAATTGATGATGGTCATCCTGACTGGAGTTAGGTGGTATCTCAGTGTGGTTTTGATTTTTGTTTCTTTGATGATTAGTGAGGTTGAGTATTTTTTCATGTGCCTGTTGGCAATTTTTTTTTTTGAGTTGGAGTTTCAGTCGCCCAGGCTGGAGTGCAGTGTCACACTCACAGACACCCCAGTGTAGACCTGCTGGACTTTGGCAATCCTTCCGCCTCAGCTTTCCAAGTTGGTGAAACTACAGGCACACGCTACCCCGCCTGGCTAATTTAAAAAAAATTTTTTTATTGTAAAGACAAGGTCTCGCCAAGTTGCCCGGGCTGGCCTTGAACCTTCAGGCTCAGGCAATCTACTCGCCTCGGCCTCCCAAAGTGCTGGGATTACAGACTGAGCCACCAAGCCCAACCAGCAAAATATTTTAAAAATATTCTAGGTTCTTTGAATTTCCATATAAATTTTAGAATCAGTTTGTTATTTTCTATGAAGCCCGTGAGGATTTAGATTGGGATTACAGTGAATTCATAGATCAGTTTGAGAAGAAACCAAAATAAGTTTAAAATAGGGAACTGTTAGAGGCATCTTCTCCTTATATTAGCCTAACATTAGCCTCATAGATCAGTTTGGGAAGAAACCAAAATAAGTTTAAAATAGGGAACTGTTAGAGGTATCTTCTCCTTATATTAGCCTAACATTAGCCTTTCCCTTAAGGATTCTATTTAAATTTCTTGTATTGAAGTAAACATTTCGCTCTAAATTATATTTAATGACTAATACCAACTAGAGATTAATTTTTTTTTTTTTTTTTTTTTTGAGTTGGAGTCTCACTC
>NW_007258213.1:443087-451806 GCF_000164805.1 Carlito syrichta | reverse complement strand
CCTCAACCTGCTGGGCTCCGGCGATCCTTCCGCTTCAGCCTTCCAAGTAGCGGGAATTACAGGCATGTGCTACCACGCCCAGCTGATTTTTTGATTTATTGTAGAGATGAGGTCTCGCTGCCCAGGCAGGTCTCAAACCCGCGGGCTCAGGCAATCCATTCACCTCAGCCTCCCAAAGGCGCGAGATTACAGGCTGAGCCACCGAGCCCGGCTCTAGAGATTAATTTTAAATAGTTCTCTATTCATAATTATTATATGTTCCACAGTCAATGGATAGGCCAGATTTTGGTCTCTTCATACAAGCACCTCAGAAATATTTCACCAGAGGCTTCTTGGTGTCTCATTTTTTGTTGGGTGCTGGGGCCATGGAAGATACACCTGTGTAGTACAGTATGTATGTTCAGTAACACACAGCAGGGAGGCAGAGGCTGGCCGGGTTCCACTAGCCTGCTTCTTGTTGTTGAGTGTTGATAAAGTCCTTGTTTGGTGCTGCACTTGCAAATCCTTTGACCACTTGCATTGACTGGGCCCTGCTGTGCTGCTGGAGCCAGAACTGCCACCCAGTGACCTCGCAGGGCCTCATGGTCCCCTGTGGGCTGTCCTCGAGATGAAATGTTTAGAAAGGAACATCATAGAAGGAAACAAAAAACTGCTTCAGATGGCTTTCTTCCCAGTTCATAGATGGATGGAGGCTTGGTAGCAAGTGGTCATGTTTAAGGTGTTCTATGTCATGGCAGGCTCGAGCCAGGGCTGTAGTTACACTGTAGTGAGGTAGAGTGAAGAGCTCCACATGGGAGTCTGGCCAGGCTGTGAAGAAGGGAGAGCTTCTGGTAGCAAAGACCTCTCATCTTCACAGGTACATTGGTCTGTCTGTGTCTTTGTCCTTTCAGGTTGCTTTAACAGAATACCTGACTGGTCATGATGGTTCATGCCTGTAATCCCAGCACGTTGGGAGGCCAAGGCACGGAGGATTCATTGAGAACAGGAGTTCAAGACCAACTTGGGCAACATAGCAAGACCTTGTCTCTACAAAAAAGTGAAAAAAGTGCATGTGCATGGTATTGCATACCTATGGTCCCAGCTACTCAGGAGGCTGAGGAGGAAGGATTGCCTGATCCCAGGAGTTTGAGGCTTCAGTTAGCTGTGATCATGCCACTGCTCTCCAGCCTGGGCAATAGAGTGAGACCCTTACTCAAAAACAGCAACAACAACAAAAACCCAGAATGCCCTAGACTAGACAGTTTATTCGCAACAGAAGTGTATTGGTCACAGTTCTGGAGTCTGGGAAGTCCAAGATCATGGGGCTAGCAGATTCAGCATCTGGAGAGGCCTATTCCTCTTAGGTGACATCTTCTGTGTGTCTTCACATGGTAGAACAAACCTCTTCAAGACTGGTTTATAAGGGCCTTGATGCCATTCAGGAAGATGGAGTCTCTTGACCTCATACCCTCCCAAAGATCACCTCTTAATACATGACATTGGGAGTTAGGTTTTAACATATAAGTTTGGGGGAGACACCAACATTGAGACCATAGTGGACTGCAACAGGTTTGGCAGACTCTAAGGCTCTCAAGGGAGAGCCGCACTAGCTCCAGGAGAGGGGCTGGTGGCAGACAGCTGAGTGGCACTCCGTCCCCCTCTTTTTGTGGCGGTCACGGTGAAGCTGTCACCAGGGAGCTGCCCTCTTTATACCTGCTTCCTGACCTCTTCGGTCAGATGCTTCTGCTGCATCAGTGGAGCCACCGAAGGAGGAAATAAGTGTTCTGACCAAACCAGGGAGAAGGTATTGACGAGGCTAAATCTTGGGACAGAGAGTTGTACTTTTTCCTCCGAATTGTTGACTTCTTGTTTTCTTCTCAGGGTGTTTTTTGTTGTTGTTGTTGTTTTGTTTTGTTTGTTTGTTTGTTTTGAGTTGGGGTCTTACTCTGTCTACCCAGGCTGGAGTGAGTAGCATGATCACAGCTTATCACAACCTTGACCTCTTGGGCTCAGGTAATCCTGCCTCAGTCTCCCCCATAGCAGGGACTACAGGCGCATACCATCATGCTCAGCTAATTCATCTTTTTGTAGAGATACGGTTTCACTATGTTGCCCAGGCTGGTCTTTAACCCCTGGGCTCAAGCAATCCTTTTGCTTCTCAGAATTTTTTTTTAACACCTATAAAACAAGGGATGGTTTTTAGTAAACAAAGACGCATCCTGCTCTACTCTTTCTTCCTGTTCCCTGGTGAGACTGGGCTGACATGATTATAATTAATCTTTTCTGGTGAACATGTGGTATTTCGTCGCCGGGCCCTGTCTAGCCAGTGTAATTGACACCATTTGAACCCCTGGGGCCTGTTCACCTTACCCAACTCTCCAAGTGCCTGGGGCTTGACAGAGTGTTTCTCTCCTCAGGACACTGGAATCGGTATGACACAGGAAGAGCTGGTGTCCAATCTAGGTACGATTGCCAGATCAGGGTCAAAGGTAAGCATGGACCCACTACAGTCCCTAGGGTTGGGAGGGTCCTTCCTGTAAGGGTGGCCCTGGAGGCCAGATAAAGTAAGAACATTATCAGGTGTGTACCATGTGACAGGGGGAACACTTTATGACATTACAGTCGTCCCTTGGTGTCTGTGGGGATTGGTGCCAGAACCCCTCCAGATAACAAAATCCATAGGTGCTCAAGTCCTTGATATAAAATGGCATAGTAATTTTATACATACACCATCCTGTCTAATTATTATAAGCAATCTTTGGTTATAATACCTAATGCAATGTAAATGCTATGAAAATAGTTGTTATACTCTATTTATGTAGTAGTTTGTTTTTGAGTCAAGGTCTCATTGTTACCTAGGCATGATCACGGCTCACCACTGTCTCAACCTCCTGGGCTCAGGTGATCCTTCCACCTCAGCCTCCTGAGTAGCTGGCCAGTAGAATACAGTACAGTGTGCTGTCCCATACAATAGCCACTAGCTGCATGCAACTGTTTACATGTAAATGCATTAAAATTAAATGAAATGTGAGATTTAGTTCCTCGGTCACACCAGCCATATTCCAGGTGCTCAACAGGCATATATGGTCAGCAGCTGCCACATTGAACCTGGCAGATACAGAGTGTTTCCATGTCGCAGAACATTCTCTTGGACGACACTGGTCAGAGCAACGAGCGTGTGCATCTTACTTGATTGTTGGTCTTAGGAACTTTGGTAATATTCGTTCAGGATAATTAAGAACTGTGTGGTACATGCAGATGCCTGTGCTTGGTTCTTACTCCTTTCCCACAAAGCCTAGAAGCCAGGAGACTTTGTGCAAGAGACCAGTGCAGGAGCCTCTCCTCCCTTCACCCCTGGCCCATGGTTTGTGGCTCCCCAAAAGCACTGCCTGACCCTCTGCGGAGTGGGTGGGCCTATTCACACTGCCTCTTTCCCCACCGTAAGACATGACCCACAGGCCTCACCTTTCACATCGAATCACATCTAATTCTGACCCATCCCACTGCTGCCAGGTGGGCAAGTGTATCACCTCTCTGTGACTTAGCACTTTATTTTTATTTTATTTTATTTTTTTTGAGTTGGAGTCTTACTCTGTCGCCCAGACTAGAGTGCAGTGGCACACTCCTGGCCACCGCAGCCTCGACCTGCTGGGCTCCGGCAGTCCTTCAGCCTCAGCCTTCCAGGTAGCTGGAACTACAGGTGTGCGCTACCACGCCCGGCTAATTTTTGATTTATTGTAGAGATGAGGTCTCGCCAAGTTGCCCAGGTGGGTCTCAAACCCTCGGGCTCAGGCAAATCCACTCACCTCAGCCTCCCAAAGCACAGGATTACAGGCTGAGCCACCGAACTGACTTAGTGCTTTATTAAATAGGGTGAGAAAAGTACTCATTGAGGCAATGTTAAGGATTAAATGAGATCTTAGTGTGTTCTAGAGAGATGTCTACAGTAGGTAGCAAGTGTCAGCTCTCTCAGTAGGAGAGGCCGCCCTCCTTCTGACCAGCCTCTGCTCCTACAGGCCTTTCTGGAAGTGCTGCAGAACCAGGGTGAGGCCAGCAGCAAGATCATCGGCCAGTTTGGAGTGGGCTTCTACTCGGCCTTCATGGTGGCCGACAGAGTCGAGGTCTATTCCTGCTCGGCGGCCCCGGGCAGCCTGGGTTACCAGTGGCTTTCAGATGGGTGAGTATGAGGCATGGGTCCCACCTCCCATGGGAGTGCCTGTCCCTGGGGGACAGTAGCTGATGCTGTCTGACTTGCACATGGGAACTCGGTGAAAGCAGTTCCTACTGAATTTGAAAAGAGACTCTCCTCAGATAATGGGCATGGATGTTTTCTGGACTTTTTATGTTAAATCTGACTCTCACCTCAAGGAACCACTTTTGTAGCTCCAGGTGGCCCATGGTGTCTGTGCAGTCCTGTGTGGCTGGTCACTGTCACCATGCTCAGGAGTGCTGAGCCCCGACCAGACTGAGTGCCTTCCTCAGTGGCTTGGCTGCAGGACTGGCCTTTCTCCCCATGGAGCCTGCTCTGCAAGTAGTCTCCCCTGTCTGCCTTCTGTGAGAGCTCATTCTGCTTCCTCCCAAACCTGGAGTTTGCTCGTTTTACCTCCACTTCTGTGAGGTGAAGAGGCTGCCAGAACTTTTCCAAGGATGCATGTGTGCTGCTTCCAGCCAAGTCCAGGAGTTCTCTCTCCAAGACTCTTGTTTTGTTCTCTAGTGTGCACTTGGGGCAATGTCTTACAAATTGATTAGGTAGATGTTTCAAAGAAACTTGAGATGCTCTTTGAAGAGACTGGCATCTTAGCCAAATTTAAGTGTTTTTTCCAATAAGCCCCACAACCTCATTTCTGCATCATGCTTTCCTGAGTGCGTCCAGCTGCCCAGCGGTAGAAGTGGCCGGGCCCAGCACAGCTCATGTCCTGTGAGCCCAGCACAGCTCATGCCCTTGGCCAAAACCAAGATTTCTGTTTAATTCCATGAAAGACCTGCCCAGAGTGAATGTGGGCCTAGGTACCAACAAGTTCGCATTGAGTACATCTCTGCCCCCTGTACTTCTGAAATGGTTTTCTGCTCTTCTGAGGGTGTCCCTGGTCTTTGCCAGATGACCAGAAACGACACAGGGGTTGGCCTTTGCCCCTACCCCTCTGGTGTCTGGTGCTGATTGGGAGTCAGGCCAGGACCCACCCACCAGTGTCCCAGGCCTGCTTTTGGGTAACATAACCCAGGAGCTTCTCCTAGAGGGTGGGCAGAGACCTTGGAGGAAGCCGGAAGAGCTCCTTACTGCAGCCACAGCATCTTCATTCCTGACGCCCATTCAGTGGCCTGAGGGGCTCTGCTGGGTCATAAGCATGGCACTTCCGATTTCCCTCTCTGTGTTCCTTTGCCTGTTTGTGAAGATACTAAGGAAAAGCCGCGGAATGTGCCGTGCAGGGGTTTTGTCCGCAATGATGTGTGGAACTGGCTTTTCCTTTCCCTTGTGTGCCTCAGTTCTGGAGTATTTGAAATCGCTGAAGCTTCAGGAGTTAGAACCGGAACGAAAATAATCATCCACCTCAAATCCGACTGTAGAGAGTTTGCCAGCGAGGCCCGGGTACGAGGTGAGTAAGAGCCTGGACCCCAGGCTTGAATGTAGGTACCTGTGCATGATCGTCACCAGGTTGGTAAGGTGGACTCCTGCTGGCGTACTTGACTGGTTCCACCTGGGTCAGTGGCGCATGGGCAGAGCTGTGATGGGCTGGGCTGCCTGATGACCTGGGAGGGGCTGGGCCCAGGTTGGCCCAGGATCTGCATAGGACAGAGCTGCCGCTGGTTTTGTGTTGTGGCGTTTGAAGGCAAGCTGACTGGCGAAGACAGCGCTTCTCGTCTTCCTTTAGTCAGCCTGGTGGGTTTGGCGCAGTCCTTTCATAAAACATTGGCACCCTTAACCCAGGCTCACCGAAAGCCAGAGGGAGGCGGGCCCATCCAAATGTCAGTCGCTCTCTGTGTGTCTTCTTGAATATTTATTGGAGCTGCTGTGCACTTCCCAGGAGTCGCTGTGGGCCCATGAAGCCATGCTTCTGCCACCAGGAAGGTGGTGTGGTCTCACAGTGGACTGGGCTTCGTGAGGTTTGGTTCTTGTTCAGGTCCTGTGCTGCTGTGCTCACAGGGAAGGCAGGTGTCTCCACTGTGCCCTGGTATCTTCCCCTGTGAAGTGGGCGCAGGGTGCAAGAGCCCTCCCTGTGGGTTGGTGCTCACCTTGGAGCAACTTTAAGCCTTTTGTTTCCAGAAGCTTCCTGGATTCAATGTTGTTTCTCTTTGTCTCTTCCAGATGTGGTAACAAAGTACAGTAACTTTGTCAGCTTCCCCTTGTACCTGAATGGAAGACGGATTAACACCTTGCAGGTAAGAGCTGAGTTCACTGAAGGGCTGGATCCCCCATGGAGAAAAACTCAAAACATTTTAGGGGTGGAGGGCAGAGATGAGACGGGGTGACACTGTCCAGAATCGCAGGGTGATGTGTTCTCGATGGAGAGACAAGGTCTGGGGGTGTGAGCAGGGACTGCAGCACACACAGCCCAGCTCATGTGTACCAGGTGGTCAGGGTTCACTGAGGTGTCATGTCCATCAGTTAGTATGCAGATAAGACAGGAAAGATTTACCAGTTAGAATTGTGTTGCAGCCACCACAGGCAATTCCAGAACGTTTTCTCACCCCCTCCCCCAGCCCCGGGAAGCCACACTCTCTGTTAATTTGCCTGTTCTGGACATGTCACATGGAGGAATCATACCATACCTGGTTTCTTGTGACTGGTTTCCATGGCTCAGCCACTGTGTAGTGTGGCTGAGTGTTGTTCCCTGGGCGGGTAGCCCATGTTTTGATCAGCTTCCTGTGCATGGGTAGCATTGTTCTCTTTCATGGGCACCCTTGGGTCCTGGTTGGCTCTCCTCACACGCTGTCCTGGGTGGCTGCTGCTCAGGGGCCTTTTAGTGTCTCTCCTTGCCCCCCTCCGCACTAGAGATGGGAGGCTGTGCCTGAGACCACCGCCAATCTATCCCACTCAGCCGTCCAGGGCACGGGCTCCACGAGCTCAACCTTGCATGGTTGTTAGGAAGACTCATCTTAAACATGATGTCCCTCCTCCATCTCCATTTTTAGGCCATCTGGATGTTGGATCCCAAGGACATCAGCGAGTGGCAGCATGAGGAATTCTACCGCTACATCGCCCAGGCTTATGATAAGCCCCGCTACACTCTGCACTACAAGACAGACGCGCCACTCAACATCCGAAGCATCTTCTATGTGCCGGACATGGTGAGGCGTGGGCTCAGGCCCCAAGCAGCCTCGGATGCCTTTCTGCTGCCTGGGCTGGGCCTTCCCCACAGTCATAGGGTTTCTGATGCAGCAGCGCTTCCCCAGAGGGCAGCAGCTCCACAGACAAATCACACAACGAGCACAGCAGTTTTAGAACATGAGAAAAACAGATGCCTCTGGGTGGGCGGACACGGGTTTCACTCTCACCCGGTCATGTGCAACGAGGGAACATTTTATAGAGTGTCTTCAGTGAAGGCTTGGGCGTGGGCTTGGTGGCCTGGGCAGTGAGGGAGGGGCCCTTGGAGCCGCTCTCTGTGCAGACTCCCCACCTGGGCAGCAGTGCAGTGACTGTTCTGTGAGGTACTCTGTGGAAGGCCTGTGGTGGACCACCGCATTGACCATTCTGTTTCCTCGAGGCCCCACCTCTCATGGTTCCTGTTAGCACATAGATGCTCCCTCAAGCCCTGCAGTCAAAACTTTTCAGGACTTACAGCATAGCCTTTCCTGCCTTATCTGCCCAGAACTCGCTTAACATCCCACGTTGTTAGCGTCTGCTGCAGAAAGAGCTGTTGCTACCTTTCCCACTCCACATGGGACCCACAGGCCAGAACCTCAGCATCTCCTGGGACTTCTTAGAAATGCAGGGTCAGCCGGGCTTGGTGGCTCAGCCTGTAATCCCACGCCTTTGGGAGGCTGAGGTGAGTGGATTGCCTGAGCCCGCGGGTTTGAGACCCACCTGGGCAGCGAGACCTCATCTCTACAATAAATCAAAAAATCAGCTGGGCGTGGTAGCACACGCCTGTAATTCCGGCTACTTGGAAGGCTGAGGCGGAAGGATCGCCAGAGCCCAGCAGGTCGAGGCTGCGGTGGCTGGGAGCAGCCACTGCACTCCAGTCTGGGCGACAGAGTGAGACTCCAACTCAAAAAAAAAAAGAAAGAAAGAAATGCAGGGTCTTGGCCAGGCTCAGTGGCTCAGCCTATAATCCCGGCACTTTGGGAGGCCGAGGTGAGTGGATTGCCTGAGCCCGCAGGTTTGAGACCCGCCTGGGCAACTTGACAAGATCTCATCTCTACAATAAATCAAAAATTAGCCAGGCGTGGAAGCGCACGCCTGTAGTTCCAGCTACTTGGAAGGCTGAGGCGGAAGGATCGCCGGAGCCCAGCAGGTTGAGGCTACGGTGGCCGGGAGCGGCCACTGCACTCCAGTCTGGGTGACAGAGTGAGACTCCAACTCAAAAAAAAAAAGAAATGCAGGGTCTTAGCCGGGCTCGGTGGCTCAGCCTGTAATCCCACGCTTTGGGAGGCTGAGGTGAGTGGATTGCCTGAGCCCACGGGTTTGAGACCCACCTGGGCAACTTGGCGAGACCTCATCTCTACGATAAAACAAAAAATTAGCCAGGTGTGGTAGCGCGCACCTGTAGTTCCAGCTACTTGGAAGGCTGAGGTGGAAGGA
>NW_007258213.1:428187-442966 GCF_000164805.1 Carlito syrichta | reverse complement strand
GCCACCGCACTCCAGTCTGGGCGACAGAGTGAGACTCCAACTCAAAAAAAAAAAAAAAGGAAAGAAATGCAGGGTCTTGAGTGCCCTCAGGTCCTGGTTGGCTCCTCCTCACATGCTGTCCTGTGGGGGCTCCTGCCTCAGAGGGCTCCCTTGTCAGAGCCCACATTGTAATGAGATCCCAAGTGACGAGGGGCGCTGGTCGCTGGTGTAGCATGGGTGTCAGTAGATATTTCTGTGAGGGCTGTAGAGGACCTTGGCTCCAGCTTTTTGGGCCACACAACTTATGCCATGAGTGAGGAAGCACCGCAGATGGTCCCTACCTGTATGGGTGTGTGTCCCGTAACTGAAACTTGAATTTTATATCTTTTTCATGTGTCATGAAATAGTTCTTTTAAAATTATTTCCTCAACCATTTGAGAATGTAAAAGCCATTCTTAGGCTATACAGAGAGAGCCAGTGAGCTGGATTTGACCTGCGGGCTGTTTTTGCTGACCCTTAGCCCATAGCAAGCTTTGGCTCCGTTCAGAGGGATGTGCAAGTCTTAGTCTTCTTGTGTCCTCCAAGGCAGGTGGGTTGGGGAGGTGGGCTCCCACCCCTTCAGAGACACAGTGTAGGGTGTTATGGGGGGAGTCCCTCAGTCTTCAGACTTTGATGCAGAGCAGACGTGGAGTGGAGGGCACAAGGGCAAGTGCAGCAGGCACACTGTCCTCTGGCCTTTCTCTGCCTCTGGCTTCATCATGTCCACCCCATGCCTCCAGCCCAGGGCCAGCTGGGGAAGGGTTGACTCTGCCTCCCCGTGGCTGAGGTGGATTTCTGCCACTGCTGTCTGACGTCCTTTCCTCGCCCCCAGAAACCATCCATGTTTGATGTGAGCCGCGAGCTGGGCTCCAGTGTTGCACTCTACAGCCGCAAAATCCTCATCCAGACCAAGGCCACGGACATTCTGCCCAAGTGGCTGCGCTTCATCAGAGGTACGTGGCCTGACACCCATGCTCAGCAGTGTGGGCTGGAGCCCTGTGTCCATGGCGTCCCGTGTGGTCCAGTGTCACTACTGTGTTTGCTGTCAGAGGTCATCCTTGATGGATGTGGGCAGGGCGAGCTGTGGGCCTGCACGCGACTGTGTCTCCAGAGTGGTGTGTGGAGAGCAGCTGAGCCCCAGGAAGCTGCCTGGCCTCAGCCCTGATCATAGTTCATTTGGGGGCGCCTAGGGGTGTTTAAATTGAGGTCTTTCAGTGTTTAGAAATATTACATGCGTGAATTAGTTAAATTTGAGTGAGATGATAGTTTAATAAGAATTTGGTGTTTAAACCTTTGTATCACCTTAGCACACAAAGGTGCAAACTGTTCACGATATATTTATGATTTTTAACGTAAAGTCCAGGATGTCGTTCCCTGAGTGTTAGGTGGATCCTGAGGCCATGGACGCTGTTCCTGGCAGAGCCCGACCTGCCTGTGGATCACGTCACTGTGCCCTGGGAGACGAGCAGGACTCCGGGGAATCTAGGGAGGTGCCAGCTTCTCGTCCTTCCCGCTTTCTTTCCACGTGTGGTAGATGTAAGACCGGGCTGTGGAGATGCAGGCCCAGTTAACAGGGAGGACTTGGGTGGTGGTGGAGGGGCTGCAGGCTCAGGGAGAACCCTGACCAGCTGTGCCTCTCTCAGGTGTGGTGGACAGCGAGGACATTCCCCTGAACCTCAGCCGGGAGCTCCTGCAGGATTGCGCGCTCATCAGGTGAGCTTCAGGGCAGGGGGAGGCAGGGTCCTGCTGGAGACAAGGTCCCCTCATCTGCTTCTTTGCCGCTGGGGCATGGCCCACTGGAGCTGAGAGCAAAGCGTAGCCTGTGGAGCCGAGCCTGGGGCTGGGGATCACGAGGCCCTCCTGGCCTCTGAGGCATGCCCTTGAGCACTTCAGTCTGTGGTCCTTAAGGATTTTGGAATGGCCAGTCACTGCCAAGGCTGGAGTCCAAAAAGGGGAGGTCTGCAGAGCCAGCCCTGCCCAGCCCTGCCTGGGGACAGGGCTCTGACCCAGCCCTGCCGCGGGCTGCCCCTTTGTGAAGGGGGCGTACTTGCTGCTTGTGCTCGGGATTCTCCAACAGCGTCTTTGACTTCCTCACTCAGGTTCCAGGCTCACAGTTAATCTTCTTCCAGAACTTCGCTTTCTGACTTTTTTCCTGGTGCAAGTAATATCTACTCTCTCAAGGACAGACAAATCGCCGTAATCTCGCCCTGCAGTAACTTACCAATGTTGATGTTTTAGGGTGTAGTAACATGGGGCAGGTTTCAGAGTGAGCTTGTGGGGTGAGAATTCAGTTGGAGATGCCCCTTTGCCATTTCTGACTTGCCCCTTGAGTGCACCATGCAGTGGTAATGGCCACGGAATCTTGTCTGTGACCACTTGCAGCAGTTCCTCAGCCACCTTTTCTTCATCGTCGGAGTGGCTTCTTGTATGGAGGACGAGACTCAGTAGTTGGTGTGGGTTTGGGCCACGTCGTGGGGTTGGGGAGAGGTCCATGCTGAGAGGCACACCACGGTGCAGAGGGCATCTGATGGTTCCTGGCCCTCTTGTCTCGTGTGCCTCAGGACAGCAGTGGGTGAGGAGGAGGTAGGGAGGGTGGCCACTGCCCACTGGCTTCCTTCCCGCCTTGCCTTCAGAGACACTTGGAGTTTTGCTTTTAACATAATTGAGTTTGTATTGTTTGTAATACTTTATTTCTTTTTTCAATCTAGTAGTTTATTTGGAACACTTTCCACTGTCATTAATTTTTTGGAAGCATTTTTAACAGCTGAATAATGGTGTGTCACGTGGCTATGCTATAGCTTATCCGGCCCTTCAGGCTTGAGCAGGTGGACCGCCTCCGGTGCTTTTGCTGTTCTCACCCTACAGTGTACCTATTTGTCTTTCTTAAATCTTTGCCTGCAACCCTGAGTGTTTCCTGAAGACAGATTACTAGGGGTGGGGTTAATTGGTCAGAGGATTGAACATTTAAATATAGAAAAGGTATCTTTCCCACTAACTACAGATATATTCTGTACTCCGTGAAGAGGGCCTCAGTTCCTGCCACCAGCCCCACGGGGCCTGTGTTCGTTGCCATTGTGACCACCAGACGAGTCCCGCTCCATGGCAGTTACTGTTCCATTGTCGCTGGAGAAAGGCTCTTTGGTTTGTTTATCCTGATGTGCTTTGAGTGTGCCTGTGGGTTGCTGTGACTTGACCAGTGTTTTACTTCACTTTTTTGTTTTTTGAGTTCGAGTCTCTCTCTTGTTGCCCAGGCTGGAGTGCGGTGGCACATTCACAGCCACTGCAGCCTCAACCTGCTGGGCTTAGACGATCCTTCTGCCTCAGCCTTCCAAGTAGCTGGAGCACACGCCACCATGTTTAGCTAGTTTTTATGATTTATTGTAGAGATGAGGTCTCACCAAGTTGCCCAGGCTGATCTCGAACTCCTGGGCTCAGGCAGTCCTCTCGCCTCAGCCTCCTAAAGTGCTGGGATTACAGGCTGAGCCACTGCGTCCGGCCTTACTTCACTTTAATGAAATAGGGTTGGGGGACTGACTCACTGAAGAAAATTATTGCGCTGGTGCTAGCCAGTTCCTACCACCCAGCCTAGGAGTGACCACAGGAGGAGAGGTTCTAGGCATGATGTCCCTGAGCTGGGTAAGGCGAAGGACAACCAGAGAACAAGAATACGTCTGCCCCTGTCTGAGAAGCTCCCAGATGAAGTGAAGGTGGTACAGGCTGGGCTCTTGTGCACATGGAGCCCTTGGAGTCCCAGTGGGCCGAGATGGCCACATTTCTGTCTCCCCATCCTAGCTGAGCAGCAACTGCTGTTTATTGGGTATTTATTCTCCACCAAGAACTAGGCTTCATAGATCATCCTATGATGGGGAGCTGTGGAGACTGAGTCACGGGAGCATGCTTCCCAGTAAGAGAACCTGCATTTCTGGCTGTGGCAGGCTCTCTGGCCCCAGCATCCAGGCTGGGCTGACAGGTGGGAGGGAGAGAGAGGCTCAGCCGCCAGGTGGTACCCAAAGTTGCAGAGGAGGTGTCCAGCCAGCTCATCGTGTCTGGTTATTGTCCAAGGCTACGTTGTCAGTCTGAGCACTCATCTTGGTCAGCAAAGACTTGGCCTTGCTTAGAGTTTTTGAGAGAGTCTGAAAGGATCACAACTTTAAGGAAAGGTTGGAAGCCCAGTACAGAGAATGTTTTCTTTTTTCTTTTTAAAAATTTTTAAAATTTTAAAGATGTGGGGTACAATTCAGGATTAGGTATACAAGTGGTCATTGTACAGGTAAATTTGGGCCTCCCTTTGGTCCCTGAGAATGTTTTCTCTTGAATCCTTAGAGAGTAAATTGACTCCTGATGTCCTGTCTTAGGATGTTTCCAACAAACAAGGACATTTTCCCACATGGCTCCAGCACAGCCATCAAACTTAGGGCGTTAACGTTGCCGTGTCACTGCCCGTCAAGTCCCACCATTTGCCTCATTGAGGAGGAGGAGGAGGGTACAGTTCTGAGTTGTGTGCCTTTAGCTTTCATGTCTTAAGGGGCTACCTTAAGGCTGGCAAGGGCCACAGGCGTCCTTGACTTTCACGACCTTGATGCTTTGAAGATTGCAGTTCTTCTGAGATGAGCCTTGGGTGGCTTTGTCTGGTGCTCACGCAGGCATAGATTCAGGATGTGCCTCCTATGGGTGGGAGGCGCGTTCTCAATCTGTCATATCGCTGGTGATGTTCACTCTGGCATTTTATCAAGGGGTGTCAGCCAGGTGTCTCTATGTGAAGCTAGGCTTCCTCTTCGTAATTAATGAACACTGTGTGTGATATTTTGAAGCTGTGCAAATGTCACATTCTTTATTAAGCTTTCAGTGTATTGTTTATTTACTTAAAATACTTAAATGTGATATTTATAATATTTACAGTTATTTTTTATTTTTTTGAGTTGGAGTCTCACTCTGTCACCCAGACTGGAGTGCAGTGGCCGCTCTCGGCCACCGCAGCCTCGACCTGCTGGGCTCTGGCAATCCTTCCGCCTCAGCCTTCCAAGTAGCTGGAACTACAGGCGCGTGCTACCATGCCCGGCTGATTTTTTTTATTTATTGTAGAGATGAGGTCTCACCAAGTTGCCCAGGCGGGTCTCGAGCCCGCGGGCTCAGGCATTCCACTCACCTCAGCCTCCCAAAGGCGCGAGATTACAGGCTGAGCTACTGAGCCCGGCTTACAATTTATTGTTTGGACTGATTTCCCATTTTATTTGAGGAGTTATAATCTTCTACTGTCATATATATTGATGTTCAGATTATTCCTGATTTGTCCAGTGGAACCCCCTTTGAGTGGACTCCTGTCCCTTTGGCCAGGCCCTATCCTGCTTTGAGAACTTCCTGTGGTATATAGGATGTTCTAGGCTCATCTTGTATATTGCTGCATCTTTTCTTAGCTCTTGTGCTACTTATTTCTTTAAGAAACCTGTTTCCTTTCATGTAGAATGACATATGGAAGTCAAAATCTGGGCACTAGAGATGCTCATTGCTTTTGAGATGTCAGTGCCCAGAAGCCCTCTTGATAGACAGAGCTTAGGAATATATGAATGTGTGTGTTTGTGTGTATTTCTGTCTGCTGTGGTCACACCAGTACCTCCAGTACTAATCTGGTACCGTTGCGACGTTCTAGTCTTACCTCTTTCCTTGTTTGAAGCTCCCTTTTGACTGAGGAATCTGCCTCTTATTATCCTTAATATACTTACCTGTTTGACCTCTCCATATTACCATTCTGCCATCACCACTGCCCTTTCCTGTGGGTGCCCTCGTCCCTTACTTGGGTTCTGATTCCCCACAGTGGGCTACTTGTACCCCCAGCCAGGATGGCCTCCTGGGCACTTTGGGATCAACGCTCCACACCAGGCTTTCTCCAGCCACAGCCCTGCGTGGCCCCTTCCCTGGGCTCTGCACCCCATTGGGCTCCCTCCACTACCCCTCCTCCGGTGGAGGCACATGCCCTGTATCATTCTGCACCATGGCTGAAGGACTGTGTCAGTGAGGACAGCAGAGTGGACAAGGAAAAGCTTTAAATGAACTTGAGGCATTATTGTTTCCCTACCCTGGATTGTTAAGGAAATACATTGTAATTTTTCATTCTTAAGGGAAAAATATTAAGGAAATAAAAATAACTCTCATCCCACTAATAAAGTTGTTCATAGTTTTAGGCCATTATGTAATGCTGCAGTGGACATCCTGGTCCATAAAATCCCAATTCTCAAAAATTAATAGCATAGTCAATATAAATCCAAGATTATAGAGTACCCATATAGTATATACAGTGTTGATGCTAATTATGAAAAATTGTTATACATGTAACATGCAGTCTTTGCTTCTGTATATCTATATGTACACTGTAATTTATCCATTTTGGAATTTTTGTTTCAACACAGGTACTTCCTCATGTCACTGAGAATTATTATAAGGCATGGCTTTTTGTTTGTTTGTTTTTGTTTTTTTTTTGAGTTGGAGTCTCACTCTGTCGCCCAGACTGGAGTGCAGTGGCCGCTCCCGGCCACTGCAGCCTCGACCTGCTGGGCTCCAGCGATCCTTCTGCCTCAGCCTTCCCAGTAGCCGGAATTACAGGCATGCGTTACCAGGCCCGGCTCATTTTTTTATTTATTGGAGAGATGAGGTCTCGCTGCCCAGGCGGGTCTCGCACCCGCAGGCTCAGGCAATCCACTCACCTCAGCCTCCCAAAGGCACGGGATTACAGGCTGAGCCACCGAGCCCAGCTAAGCATGGTTTTTGATGACCATGCAGAATGGCCTCATTCTTGTTAACCTGTATTCTTCCCTTGAACACCAAGGTTATTCAGAATTATTTTCTTATGTGCCACAGTGAAGATCCTGGGCTGTAAATCTTGGTGTGCTCACAATTATTTCTTAAGGTAGAATTCTTATAATAGGAACAGCTCAGAGGGTGGAGACATTTTCCAGGCTGGGATGTCTTCATGGGGGGACAACAGTTGACATGCCACCTCTGGGGAGCATGTGCGCCCATCCTGCTGCTTCCTGCCTTGCAGTTGCCAAAGGTTTCTCTCTTTCTGCTTAGTCTTTTTCAGTTTGACCCAAAATGGTGTGTTGTTTTTGCTTCTTTGACTGTTAGTGGGGCTGAACGATTTTTCATCTTCTGGCCCTTTGTGTTTCGTAGGAGCTGCTTTTTGGTGTTAAATGGGTTTCTGTTTTGTAGGAAACTCCGGGATGTTTTACAGCAGAGGCTGATAAAATTCTTCATCGAGCAGAGTAAAAAAGATGCTAAGAAATATGCAAAGTTTTTTGAAGATTACGGCCTGTTCATGAGGGAGGGCATCGTGACCACCACCGAACAGGAGGTCAAGGTAGGGGCTGGGTTCTGGACTTTTCTCTGCCATATCTCAGGCTGCTGAGGAAACTGGTGGAGGTGTCCTTGGATGTGAAAATGGTGCAGAGGCCACCACTGCCAGGGTCGGGCCTCTGCCAGGTTCCAGGTTTGGCATCAAGTGATCTTCCCACCTCAGCCTCCCAAGTAGCTGGGACCACTGACGGTGCCATTGTGCCTGGCCATGTGCCCCGAACTGAAGTCCAAGCCCAGGGAGTAAGCAGGAAGGAGGAGGCATGTGCTCTCTTACCTCCCAGAGGACTCAAGGGGCTTTGGGGAGCCACAGACAGCCAAGGAGTCTGATTCCCTAGGTGGGGAAGGCGAGGAATTAGTGTGTTTGTTTACTAAAGCGATGCTCATCATATACCAGGTAGATATCTCTAAATACTACTTGTGCCGCTGGAACCAGTAGTACAGTTCATCAAACAGCTGATTGCAGAAAAGTGATATATTCATTCCATAAACTTGTTTGGCCATTTTTTATTGAGATAACAATTTACATACCATCAAATTCATAAAATTGAGGCCAGGTGCTGTGACTCATGTCTATAATCCCAGCACCTTGGGAGGCCGAGGTGAAAGGATTGCCTGAGCCCAGGATTTCAGGACCAACCTGGGCAACATGGTGAGACTTCCTCTCAACAATAAATCAAAAAGTTAGGCATGGTGGCAGCATGGTGGCACACGCCTTTAGTCCCAGCTACTTGGAAAGCTGAGGCGGAGGGATTGTCTGATCCCAAAAGGTTAAGGCTACAGTGGCTGTGATCATATCACTGCACTCCAGCCTGGGTGACAGAGTTAGACTCCAATTCAAAAAAGAAAAGAAATCACAAATATTCGCTGTTTTGACATGTACAAATGAGTGGTATTTGGTCCATTCACCGTGTTGTGCACCCACCCCCACTAATTCCAGAACATTTTCGTATCCCCAGAGGAAGCTCATCCCCTGAGCAACCCCTCTGGGTGCTGTGTCACCTGTCTCCAGCAGGGCTTCTGCTTCTCCCCACAGCTTCAGAAGGAGGGCTGCATGTGTGGGTCCCAAGGAGGGTGGGGAGGGGTCCTGCAGGTGAGGTGAGGACGGTGGGTGGGATCCTGCAGGGCCTCAGAAAAGGGTGGGGAGAGTCCTGCAGGGGCACTGAGCAGGGTGGGGAGGGGTCCTGCAGGTGTGAGGAGGGTGGAAGGGGTCCTGTAGGTGCTTGGAAGAAGGCCCTTCCCCTGGGCCTTATGTGCCTCCTGGTTGTCACTCCAGCGGCTTCTAGTGCATGCCTACTTAAACTCCCCATTCATTCCCATTGCTCTTGTTTTTAGTTAATAGCACTCAGGTGGTATTCGCTGTGTGCCAGAGACTTTTCTAGATGTGGATGAGGATGATGTAGATGCTTTGAGATGCTCACACATGCTGTGCTTATAGATGAGGCTCAGTGGTGTATGAATATGGACCTTAGTGTGTGGGTGTGGCCTGGCCTTGCCGGGTCGTTCCCCAGCTCCCTTTTTTCCCCTCTGTCTGTCCACCTTGGACTCCCAGCCATGTCACTCTCATTTGGACCTGCCCCTGGGTGTCCTCTGTGCCCTCTCTCCACGTCCCT
This sequence comes from Carlito syrichta, assembly GCF_000164805.1. Taxonomy (NCBI): domain Eukaryota; kingdom Metazoa; phylum Chordata; class Mammalia; order Primates; family Tarsiidae; genus Carlito; species Carlito syrichta. Next base: position 433,991 of record NW_007258213.1, on the reverse strand, counting down.
GCATTCCCCGCCACTCTTCTGTGCCTGTGACTATCAGCAGTGACAGTGGCTTAGATAAAGTGTCTGGGCTGGTGGCATCAGGGATTAGACCCCCAGCTTGCTGTAGCACCTGCGTCTTTCACACACGGCTTCCACCTGAGCCCCCACAGCTCCTGAGGTGGGTCCCGATATGCAGAGCAAGGCCTGTTTTCATCGACACCAAAGAGTCCCCACAACCCCTAGGGCCAGAGCCAGTGTGGGCACCGGGAAGCCAAGGGCTTCAGAAGGCTGTGTCCAGCAGGTCGAGAGGTGCCTGGGGTGTGGCCTGACCCACCCTTGTCTGTCTTCAGGAGGACATAGCCAAGCTGCTGCGCTACGAGTCCTCAGCACTGCCCGCTGGGCAGCTGACCAGCCTCTTGGACTACACCAATCGCATGCGGCCTGGCACCCGCAACATCTATTATCTGTGCGCCCCCAGCCGGCACCTAGCCGAGCACTCGCCCTACTACGAGGCCATGAAGCAGAAAGACACAGAGGTGGGTGAGTGTGGGTAGGGCAGGCTCTGCGGCTGCCGCCAGGTTAGAGCGGAGCAGGTTCCAAGCTTCCGGGGAGGGTCTTCACCTCCTCAACTCAGTGCTGGGTGGGAAAGGGCTGCTCAGCGAGAGTCAGGATCCGGGCAGAGGCCACATGCATCGTGATCCGATTGTGTTTCTCACTAGGAGCACACATGCACTGCTTTATGAATGGAGTGTGTCTGCATTGAGGCTGCCAGAGCCTCTCTCTGGCCCTTATGCTGAATTAACTGTCACCCGGACTTAGGAAGCCCAGCAGCCTGTGTGGCTCCTCCTCTTCCTGCCTTCCACGCCCTCACTCCTGTTAAGGGCAGAGATTCCTCTGGGCCTGATGGAAGCACTCCTGGCTGTCCGCAGGTTCTCTTTTGCTATGAGCAGTTTGATGAGCTGACCTTGCTGCACCTCCGTGAGTTTGACAGGAAGAAGCTAATCTCTGTGGAGACGGACATCGTTGTGGATCACTACAAGGAGGAAAAGTTTGAGGACGGGGCGCCAGGTTGGCATCCTCCTCGGAGCAGGGCTGCTGCCAGTGTGGCCGCAGGGGTTGCAGTTAGGGCTCAGGGCCCCAACCCTGATTTCCTGCAGGGCCTCTCCTGTCCTGCATGGTGGGTTGACATGGAGTTTTCTTCTCAGTTGATCTGGGGTCAGCGACCTGTGAGAGAAGCCACTTGGGCACCTCTTAGTGACTGTAGGAAACACCTCCCTTGTTAGGTTCCCTCCACAGTGTCTCCTTCCACGGTGGCTCCTGTGGTAGACCAGGCTTCTTGAGGATCAGAATTGTCTTAGCAAAATTATTTGATTCTCAAGCAACTGGAAGTGTCCTTTCTGGGGTTTTAATTTTAGATGAAAAGTACTTTTGGTATCTCTGTCTCTGTTTTGGCAGGTAGGAGGAGGTAGGGAGGGCCGGCCAGACACTTGGCCTGGCAGAACATTCTGCATGGGGCCCCATGGGAGCCTGTGGAGCGCAGGCTGTGGAAATGGCCCTTGAACTCTCTCTCACTTGCCCTTCTGTAGCTGGTGATTGCCTATCCGAGAAGGAGACAGAGGAGCTGATGGCCTGGATGAGAAACGTGCTGGGGTCACGAGTCACCAATGTAAAGGTGAGGCCTTCCTGGGGATAGGCCACCACCCGGCCACTGCGGCCCTCAGTGTCCCTGATAGGCTGGCCTGCCTGAGGCTCCCAGTTCTTGGCCTGGGGGCATCTGCCCAGTGGCAGTTGAACCCCATGGCATAAGGTGGAGACCCTGGGTCCTTGCTCTGGGACACACGCTGTCCAGGAAAGCCACTGTAGTGAGAAGCAGGGTCTCCCTCCCTGTTCCCTGGTGCACAGCAAGTGGGAACTGAGAAAGGGAGAGCAGCCGAGGGCCTGGGGGTGGGTGGGTCAGAGAAGCGGAGTCCTCATGGGCAGGAAAAGGCGTATCTGCCCTAACGTGAAGGCACAGGAGGCCTCAGAGGACAGGATGAGAGCGAGGCTGGCAGGTGTGGACCACCTCGACAGATGGGGCTGAGGCCAATGAGAGCTCAGAGAGAGGCCTGCCTCGCAGCTGGGCCCGTGGCCAGGGTTGCTGACTTTAGAGATGTGTGTAGACTTGGCAGGGGACCTGCAGTGAGCCAAGGTGAAAACAATACCAGGCAAGGTAGACCTTTGATGCGACCTAAGCAGAAACTCTTTGAGGAGAAAGGAGCCCCCACAGGCTCCGTAGCTTCATGTGGGAGCTAAGGGCTGTGCCCATCCGCGTGTGATGGGGAATGCGGGAGAGAGAGCCGCACTGGCCTAGGGCCTGTCCCTGGGACCCTGCCTTCTCCTGCCTTGTGGTGAGGGGAGCTTCATCCCTGGCTAAGGCCTTGCCAGACCTTCACCTTGGGGGCTGCCACCTTTAGATCCTCCCTCACCCCAGTCCCTGGCTTTGCTGTAGATGACCCTCCGACTGGACACTCATCCTGCCATGATCACCGTGCTGGAGATGGGGGCGGCCCGGCACTTTCTGCGCATGCAGCAGTTGGCCAGGACCCAGGAGGAGCGCGCCCAGCTCCTGCAGCCGACGTTGGAGATCAACCCCAGGTGAGGCTGGCCTCATGATTCCTGGTCCTTCCAACCTGCTGGGGAGTTCTGCGGAATGCTGTGCTGAGTTTTTGTGCTCTTTTATTTTATTTTATTTTATTTTATTTTGAGTTGGAGTCTCACTGTCGTCCAGACTGGAGTGCAGTGGCCGCTCCCAGCCACCGCAGCCTCGACCTGCTGGGCTCCGGCGATCCTTCCGCCTCAGCCTTCCAAGTAGCGGAAACTACAGGCGTGCGCTACCACGCCTGGCTAATTTTTTTGATTTATTGTAGAGGCGAGGTCTCGCCAAGTTGCCCAGACAGGTCTCGAACCCGCAGACGCAGGCAATCCACTCACCTCAGCCTCCCAAAGGCGTGGGATTATAGGCTGAGCCACCGAGCCCGGCTTGTGTGCTCTTTTATGTAGCAAGGTGCTTGAAGCTCAGGTACAGTTGGTGCCTGTTCATAGAGAATATTCCGTGTAAACTGTTAACTATAAACTGTGCCCACATGAAGTTTGCAAAAACAGAACCTGGTGGCCAGACTCCTGACGTCTCCCCGGATCTCTCCCCACTAGGATTCTGTCCTCTCCTCAGGTTAACTGCAGCTCAGATTTGTGAGGATCACTTCATTGCTTTGCTTAATGGTTTTGCCACCTGTGTATGTCCTTAAACACGCTGTGTCATTTGTTCTGAACTTTGTGTGGGGATCCTGGTATGTTGAAGTCTCCCGTTTCTCATTGGGCACGTGACAGCTGCCATGCACAGGGAGGCTGCAGTGTGGTCATTTTCGTAGCTTTATAATACTCATTTAGGAATCTGCCTCAGCACAGTTGGCGCCTCTCTTCTGTCCTGACGGGCATTTGGGTGGTTTCCAGTTTTGAAGTTGCTTTGAATATTCCTGTCCATGTGGCTGGCACCCACGTGAGTTTCTCCACAGCTACATCTGCAGGGCAGCAGCTGGGTGATGGGACCTACTTCCAGGATGAACTGAGAACCCGCTAGTCCCGACAACTCATGAAACTGAGCCCCTTTTCTCACATTTTCTGGCAAGATTTCCTTTTTGTTTATTGGTTTGTTTTTTTTATATATTGTTTATCAGTGGTAAATGTCTTTTCCCACTGTCTTTTTCCCTGTTTTGAGGTATCTTTTTGATGAGTAAATTTCTTAATTTTAATATAACAAATGTATAAATCTTTGTTAGATGCTTGTTTAAGAAATCTTATAGCCGGGCTCGGTGGCTCAGCCTGTAATCCTGCGCCTTTGAGAGGCTGAGGTGAGTAGATTGCCTGAGCCTGCGGGTTCGAGACCCGCCTGGGCAGCGAGACCTCATCTGTACAATAAATCAAAAAATCACCCGGGCGTGGTAGCGCACGCCTGTAGTTCCAGCTACTCGGAAGGCTGAGGGGGAAGGATCGCCGGAGCCTAGCAGGTCGAGGCTGTGGTGGCTGGGAGCAGCCACTGCACTCTAGTCTGGGCAACAGAGTGAGACTCCAACTCAAAAAAAAAAAAAATTAGCTGGGTGTGGTAGTGCGCGCCTGTAGTTCCAGCTACTTGGAAGGCTGAGGTGGAAGGATCCCCAGAGCCCAGTAGGTCGAAGCTGCAGTGGCCAGGGGCGGCCTCTGCATTCCAGTCTAGGCAACAGAGTGAGATTCCAACTAAAAAAAAAATCTTATTTAAGAAATTTTTATTACCAGAGTCATGAATATATGAGGGGGAACTCCAAAAAACTGTTATTTATTAAAAATCATGTATTTCTTACATGTTTAAACTTCAGTCACCTTCATAGTACTGTTTGATGCAGTATACCTATTAAGATGCTTTTTCCACTGCTCAAAATGGTTTTTTTTAACTCTCCAATTTTGATGCTTTTTAGTGCTTCTGCCAATTTTTGTTTCACCTCTTCCACATTGGCGAAACGTGACCCTTTGTGGACTTTTTTCATCCAGGAAAACAAAAAAGTTGCTCAGGGTGAGATTGGGTGAATAGGGAAGGTGGGGCAAGGGATGGGGATCCCACCGTTTTGGTCGAAAACTGCTGAACACTCAGTGCAGTGTGGGCAGGTGTGTTGTCTTGGTAGAAGAACCAGTCAGTCACCTGTTTGCCATAACGTGGGACATTTCTTCTGCAAATCATAACGCAACCTTCTAAAAACTTCCAGATAAAATCTTTAACTGTTTGATATGGAGGAACAAATTCCTAGTGTACTCTATGGGGCCCGCTCTCCAAAAGATAATTCTGGTCTTTTTGGGGTCCCCCTCATATTTTCCTACATTTCTTTCTAAAAGCTGTTTGGTTTTGGCCTTTTGTCTTGGTTTTTAACCCATCTGGATTTAGTTCTTCTGGTATGTGGGAGAGGTATACTCTCATCTTATTCCATAAGAATACCAGTTGTCGCCGGGTGCAGTGACTCAAGCCTATAATCTCAGCACTTTGGGAGGCGGAGGTGAAAGGATTGCCTGAGTCCGGGGGTTCGAGACCAGCCTGGGCAACTTGGTGAGACATTGTCTCTACAATAAATAAAAAAATTAGCCGGGTGTGGTGGTGAATACCTCTAGTTCCAGCTACTGAGGAAGGCTGAGGTGGAAGGATTGCTTGAGCTCAGCAGGTTGAGGCTGCAGTGGCCATGAGTGTGTCACTGCACTCCATCCAGCCTGGGCAAGAGGGTGAGACGCCAACCCCAAAACAAAAAAAAACACAAAGAATACCAGTTGCCCCCACCGATTCATGTTACCTTTTCTGTTGTTGTCAGGTGTCCATACGGATGTGCATGTCTGTCCCTGTGCCAATACTGCACAGGCTTAGCCACTCAGCTTTCCACAAGCCTTCATATTCAGCAAGCAAGTTCTCCCTCTTTTTTTTTTTTTTTACGGAATTTTTTGTTTATTTGCTAATAATGTCTGCTTCTCTGATTTCTCATGGGCCAGAGCAAAAGTTCCACATTGATAACACAGGCTCCTACGTCACCAATTAGGCTAGGAATGTTAAGTCAAGGGCATCTAAAAATGGCACAAAGCTTACTTACCATTTTTATATCATCTTTTCCTTGACTCAGCATATGCTTATTTTTTTTTTTCTAATTCTGTGAATGGACTTTGCCATTTTCTCAGACATTCATCTGTTTCTATATTTTCAGTGAAACAAGGAATAATGTTATTGGTTGGAAAAAGATATATGTAAGCTAAAATGATGGAGGATTGGGTCAAGGTCTAAA